>NW_020290657.1:0-91838 GCF_003184585.1 Aspergillus saccharolyticus JOP 1030-1 | reverse complement strand
CCTTTTTTTTTTTTTTTTGTTTTTTTTTTTCTTACCTCTTTCTCCTTTGATATGAGCTGCAGGCTTTTCCCGAGTACCCTTGCCTGGTTTTCTGTATTTATAGTGCGTGCATTGTTCTGTTGGATTCTGAGTGTGGCAGGGAGTTGTGGGGATTTGCTGGTGCAGGAAAGCAGGAGGAATCTGGTTGGCAGTTGGCAGCCGATTCAGACGTTGGTCTCTGGCGGATTCACGCATGATCCGAAGTAAGGACTCGGGCCCTAGTCAGAAAGAAAGTTACCAGTGGTCCATGCGGAATGCGCCTTTACTGATCTAGAGACTACAGTAGAAGGCTCGAGGCAGTTCAGAAATTACTAGTTACTACTGTACTAGGATAACATCCGTCAAGTTACAGGGACCGCAGGTTGACGCCGATCACTGTTGCAAGAACGAAACACTCGAGTATCTACTGTATCTGGCTAAGAGAGAACGGGTGAACCCCCTGGTTCTGTGTTTGCAGAGCAGCCGATCTTCACCCAGTGCAGATAAAGTAACTGACTCCGAGAAGGAAAGGCCAAAATTGCGGCCGCGACACGAGCCAGTATTGGATGGATTCAGGGGGGGTGGGAATGGGTCTGTGCTGCTGCTGGGCTTTGAATGAATCGATACTTCAACAACGTAGTTGACTTATCAGTCATATTAGTTAGGTCATGTTAATTAAGTTAAGCGTTGCTCTCATGCATCTAGCCTGTCAGAAACATCAAAGAAAAAGCAATGAGCTGGGACCATAACGTGCTACTGCTGCTGCTACTGCTGCTACTACTGCTGCTGCTGCTGCTGCTGCTGCTACTAGTGCTGCTGTTGCAACTGGAGAACTGGAAGTCGATCGATCGGCTCGTTCCCGATGGATCCATGGATGTGCGATGAAATTTAGTCTCAGATTCCCGTAAATGCGCGGACAAGGGAAAAAGTATATACTGTAACCAAGGTCCGAGTTGGCAAGGCAGAAAACAACAAGAAGAAGCTGAGGATTGGTTGTTGACCGCGACGTCCAGAGCCAGCTATACAGTAAATACTTGTTGTAGTGACATACAGTACGTCGAAGTTGACAATAGCAATTAATAGAACTGGTTGTCAATCAATCAAAGCTAAATTTCGCCGACAATTGGCAACTCATTCATTTATGGAAATGAATAGTTAAATGAGATCAAAAGTGGCCTGGCCAAGTCTAGCCTTTTCTTCTCTCTCTCTCTCTCTCTCTCTCTCTCTCTCTCTCTCTTTCTCTTTGAATGTTATCTTGACTAGACTCTCTCCTACTAACTTACACCACAGTCACCACTAACTAAACCACCACTCCGTACTCCGTACTCCGTACGTACCCTTTCAACTTCTCAAACTCTCCCTCTTTTTCTCCATCTCCTCCTCCTCCTCCACTCCCCCTCGTCGCCCCCCCAGCCCCTCCACTCAATTATCTCTCTCTCCTCTTCAACTCGGAGCTTCAACCACCTTCCCACAATACTCATTCCTCTTCTTCCCTCGCTTGTCGGTATATCTTTATTCTGGTAAGTGTCTTCCTCACTCTCCCACCCCTGGCCTACGTTTCAGTTGTGAGAGGTTGCTCCACAGTTCCTGCCAAGTGAGCAATTGGGCTCCACTCCCACTTCAACTGCTTTAGGGGAAGAAAGAGGGTGTGCGCCGCCGCACCCACGAATCCATCCAAAGCTCAAGGCAGAAGCAACGCTGAAATTAGTCAAACCATGCCAATGATGTCTCGTCCCGATGCTCGGGATGTTGACGTTTCCCCAATTCACAATTTATTCATCTACGTTATACCTGCTTCAATTGATAATGGTGGTCACGGGCCCCGAAACTCTTCGCGACTCGCGCTCCTTGATGAACAGACTCTCTTTACACTTCCGCTTATCATGACCCTCCTTCGATTCGCTTCGATACACTTGACGCTTGCGTTTCGCGTACTTGAAACTCACTCACTAACCGCACACTGTCCGCGACGTATCTAGTGACCAGAGAAACCGCTCCCCGCCCCCTAAAACAAAATAACCCCAAGAACGACAAACACGCCTCCGGAGCGCAATTGAGTCGCATTCGCACACGGCTGAAGAATTGCCCACATTCCTTTCCTTTCCACTGATTCCAGACGACTGCATGTAGCGCTCCCTCAATTCAATCGTTCAGGCCACAAATTTCCTTCTACCCCTCGCGACCCCGCTTTGGCGGTGTTCTCATTCCTGAGACGGACACCACCCCCCCTCCCTTCGAAGACCACCGCGGCGGGGTATAATCGAGATCGCCGCCTCGCCTCGCAGTTATGCCCTGGCGGCCTCTGCCTCGCATCGCTTTTGCTGTGGCTATCTATCCCTTCCAGCCTTCCACTCCGGCAGATCTACCCCTTGAGCTTGGCGATGAATTGTACATAATTGAGCAAGGAGGCGCCGATGGGGAATGGTGTCGTGGATACCTGGTCGCTCCACCGTCGCTGCTGGCGGGCTTGACCAGCACCAAGGGTCAAACACTCGAGGCAAGAGTCTTCTCGGGTGTCTTCCCGCGGAACTGTGTCGAAATCCGGGAGGTTTTGGGTGACAGCGAAAGAACTATAACCAATGGAGACCGGTCGAGCTTGGTTCTGACACCTGGTACCGAGGGAGACGTGAGAGATAATATTACCTCCTACCACGACGACGAGGGCCCGCTCGGGGAAGTCTCCGATGTAGTGATTGCGAAGAAAGGCAAGCCGTCGCAGATCTTCATTCATAAGTTGGATGAAGATGATCAGTCAAGCCCGCGCTCACTTGTGAGCCACACTTTGGGAGCTGTCTCAGCACCGACCTCACCTATCATCGTGGCTCCGCGGGACCCTACCGCCCCCAAGCCGGCTGCACCGGTGCCAATGCTTAAAATCGGTGACGAAACACCAACATCGCTGTCGGAACCGCTCGTGGATGAGATCGCATCCTGCTTGCGTGAATGGCATTCCACTAATTTGCACCAACTGCTACTGTCCCGCCAGTATGATACCGTCGAAGAAATGTCAAAGATTGTACAAGAACTCGACCTTGCAAGGCGGCAACTTCAATACAATGTGCTCACAGCCAAGGAGAAAGTCCAATTGCGACAAGAGGTAGTATGGAAGCTGGTCCAGGGTAACAAAACGTTGGGCGGAGAAGTCATTGTTCGAGATCCTCAACAGAGGGGTCGGCTACTTACAGGCGATGATTCCGCGGTCCAGTTGACCAAGTTGCAATCCGAGATGAGTATGCTTGATAGTGCTCCTGCACAGCAATCAGATGCGGCTTCTCTGCATCATTTGCTCCTCGAGGTGAATGCTGTCTCGGGCAATGCACCAGGCCCCGTGACACTGGCCCTCTACTTGTGTTCGCAGTCGGAGACTGGCGCTCTGACTCCACTGTCAGAGACCTACCTTCTGGATATCCCATCGCCTGACAAGTTTGCGAATATGGGTCAGAGCCACAAACTGAAAACGCTCTTTACTGACTTGAGCAACACGGACTTTGGCGACGACGCTTCGACCAATGGCCCCAAGTTGTATTTAATTGTGGCCGTTCGCGCATCGGAAACCGCCTCTGTGGCCAGCGCCGCAGCTCAACCAAGATCGTCACTCTCGCGCGATAGTGCCACTGTCAGTAGAACGCCGACGATAGCCAACCATTCCGCGAAGAACAGTCTGAAAACCCGTCGCAGTATGATGTGGACATCTAAGCGCGGCGCGACGGGCACTGAAGCGGTCAAAGAGGCCAGCAAAGGACCTCCTCGATCCTCGGAGAGTGTTTCCAGCAACAAGGAACGGACCAGCGCTAGCCAACCGAGCTCAACGAAAGAGACGACCCATATCCGTACATTAGGAATTGGTTTCTTGGAAGTCTCCCCGATTTTACGTTCAGAAAAGGATACGGAAGAAGTGCTCAACATTTGGTCTCCATCTGATGAGAGCGACGAGAAAGAAGGACGCGCTGACGGTTTCGATGGTCTGGTTCGCACACTACTTCCAAGTCTCAGTGGGAAATATGTCCGATCCCAGCCAGCTGCTCGACTTCACCTTCATCTTTACCCGCACACCAATCCCGACTCAGATGCCTTGGTGCGGAAGAACCCCACGACCATGCTGAATGTCACTCAGACTAGACGCATCGGCTTCGCTCAGGCCCCGAGCAAACCTAGATCGGATATTTACGTCACCATCTCCCATGCCACTTTCCCCAATGATGCCCTCCTCTCGCATCCCCAGTCGGGTCAGGTGCCTGTACCGACGCTGACGGGACTTCGAAACTTGCAGCTGACTCTCGAGGTCCGGACCTCGTCAGGAGCACGCGTTGACCGCTGCGTTTTCCCTGCATCTAACCAACCTTCACAAACTGCCTGGCGGACCACGGTCGCTGAGCGCGGAGCACCGTGGAATCAGACCATTCGTCTCAACATCCCAACGGACCAGATTCCTGGGTCGCATCTGATAATGAGTATCGCAGATGCTCCCGAGTTCCCCTTTGCTCTTGCCTGGATGCCTCTATGGGATAACAAGGCCTTTATGCGAGATGGTCCTCATTCGCTTCTGCTACATGCGTACGACAAGTGTACCTCGAGCATCGAGAACGGAAAGGGCGCCTACCTGTCTCTTCCGTGGAGCTCACTGGGGAAGAACGAGTCAGCAAAGGACGAAGCTATCACTGGGCCCTTGGCAACCTTGCGCCTGGAGACGCATCTGTGTAGCACCGAATTTTCCCAGGATCAAGTGATACTGAGCCTTTTGAACTGGAAAGAGCGGCCCGTCAGTGAAGTCTTGGACACCCTCAAGCGGGTTCTCTTCGTACCCGAAATCGAGATTGTGAAACAACTCAGCAGTGTCCTGGATGCATTATTCGGCATATTGGTCGAGAATGCTGGAAACGAAGAGTATGAAGACTTGATTTTCAACAACTTGGTGACTGTTCTGGGAATCGTGCACGACCGACGATTCAACCTCGGTCCCCACGTTGACCATTATGCTGAGAACCAATTCAACTTCCCGTTTGCTACGCCGTGCCTTGTTCGAAGCTACTCACGCCTTCTTCAGGCCAACTCGGATCCACAACAGTCACGCAATCTGCGGGCCACATTCAAGGTGGGCCGCCATGTTCTGAAATTCATCATCAATGCTCGCCAACAGCAGAAGGCCAAGGAGGAAGGCATTGGGATCACGCGAGTCCAGTCGACCTTCAATCGAGACTTGCATACTATCTTCAAGTCACTGGAGGCTCTAATGAAGGACACGTCGCCTGCGACGGTGGGAAGCAAAACACTGGTGGTTCAGCATTTCCATACGTGGCTGCCTGAACTCTCCAAAGTTCTCGGGCGAGACGAAACGATTATGATCGCGCTCAGCTTTATGGACGCCTGTAAGGACGTCAAGGGTATGCTGATACTGTATAAGTTGGTTCTCATTCAACACTATACCCGCTTAGAGATCTTTAGCTCCGGCGCCGAGAGACGAAGCCTGATCTCCAGCTGTATCAGCTGGTTGGCTCCGTACTGGGGTGCGACAGGTACTGTGTCTGATCTCTATCGTGATCAAGTACGTCTGTGCTGCGCCGTGGTAGCGGAACTGTTGAAGCAGCCCGACTCTCTCCTCTATGAGTTCATGCCCAAGATCGTTTCATCATATTACTCTATCATACCGGATGGGGTGGAAGAAACAAGCTTTCTTTCCTTGCTCTTCAGTAAGACATTCCCATTCCAAGTCAAGGCCTCAAAACAGTCGCAGCGGCTTGATGAGGCATTGGTCGAGCTTTCTGCAATCATGGCCGCTACGGCGGCAGTTCCCAGTCCCAAACGGCCTCGGTTGAAAGGCTTAGAGCTGTCTACTTTCCTCTCTCAAGCGTTCGAGGTGCACAATTCAATATTAAATTGTGAAGCGTACCCTGAAAGCTGGTTCAGCGTTCATGTCTACAACCACCGCGCGACAGTCAAGAGTCTAGAGTTTCTTGCAGGAATTCTGATCAAGAAGTTCCTTCCAGCACCGGAAGAAGCCGAAACCTTCGACACGCGACTCTGGGAGAACTTCTTTACTACTCTGCTGAAGGTGGTCTCGAGTGAAGCGCTTGCCCTTGAGACTTTTCCCGAGCAGAAGCGGCGCGCCATTTGGAAGATTGCTGGCGATGTTCGAGAGCAGGGCGCAGATCTACTTCATTCTAGCTGGGAAGCCATCGGTTGGGAAACAACCGATGAGGAGAGTGAGCGCTATGGGCTAAGCAAATTGGGCGGTTACCAGGTGCAGTATGTTCCGGGATTGGTGGCACCCATCATCGAGCTTTGCCTTAGCGTGCACGAGGGTCTACGACATGTCGCTGTCGAGATCTTGCGGACGATGATCCTGAGCGAGTGGGGACTCAACCAGGACTTGTCTATCATTGAAACGGAGGTCATCTCCAGCCTCGATAACCTGTTTAAGCGCAAGAATATGAGTGGCAGCGTGGTGCAAAAATTGTTCATTCAAGAGTTGATGGACCATTTTGAGGGCTACTCCGAGTTCGATGAGGATCTTTCTGAAGCAGTTGGTGCTTTGATAGCCACTGTGGATGAGCTGTTGGACCTGTTTGTGGCGTCGCAGGGTGGGTCTATGGCTGAAAGCCTGCATACCCTTCGATTGATGAAGTACATGAAAGACATGGGCCGCGAGGATATCTTCATACGCTACGTGCACGAACTTGCTCAGGTTCAGGCTGCCGCGGGCAACCTCACCGAAGCTGGCCTGGCGCTCCAATTCCATGCAGATCTGTATGAGTGGGATCCGAGGCGGACACTGCCGGAACTGCTCAACCCTGCTTTCCCAGAGCAAACCCCATTCGAGAGAAAGGAGTCGCTGTATTTCTCGATTATTCAGTACTTCGAGGATGCGAAAGCTTGGTCGCATGCGCTTGTGTGTTATAAGGAGCTCACACAGCAGTACGAAGAGACAACCATGGACTTCGCTAAGCTCTCCCGGGCACAGAGCTCGATGGCTAAGATTTACGACCACATCGCGAAGGAAGACAAGCAAATTCCACGATACTTCCGTGTGTTGTACAAGGGACTCGGATTCCCACTTACTCTGCGTGATAAGGAGTTCATCATCGAAGGGGCTCCAAACGAGCGGATGGCTTCCTTTGTGGATCGCATGCAGAAGGAGCATCCAGCGGCGCAAATTATGTCGTCCGGTGAGATCCAAGACTATGAGGGCCAATTTCTACAGATCAGCTCTGTCAGTATTTACCGCGATGTGGATCATCCGGTTTACCAACGGTCCAAAATCCCGCAGTCAGTCAGAGATCATTTACTGGTTTCCGAGCCTTACCAATTCACAACAACGCTGAGGAGACATGTGCGCGACGCGGATGTGACGCAGCAATGGGTGGAGAAGGCTATCTACACCACCGCGGAACCCTTCCCTAACATTCTGCGTCGCAGCGAAGTCGTGGAGGTGAAGGAGGTTTCACTGTCGCCTCTGCAGAGCGCACTTGAAAGAACCTGGCGCAAGACTCAGGAGCTAGTCTCGCTACAGCGACGAGCCGCATCCGGAGAAGATACTAGTCTGAATAATCTTACGGAAGCAGTGCAGCAGTTATTGGAGCTGAGTGCGTCCACTCCAAACTGTGTTGCTTCTTACCGGCAGTTTTTGGACGACGTGCCCGACGAGGACGAGGGTGGATTAGTGACACCCAAGCCCGCCGATCCGATGAAGAATGCACTCGCAGTAGCTCTCATTGACCACGCTTTAGCTATCAAGCATTCTCTGGCGCTTTACCACCGTCCGGCCCATCAAGCTACGCAAGCGGAATTGATGCGTCGATTCGAAGAGGCATTCGCGCCGGAGATTGCCTCCCTCCGTCCAAACGAGCCCGAGACCCCTCCAAGATCTCCCCGCAAGTCTCCCAGATCGGTGGACAGTCGCCAAAAGCAGTCTATTTCGCGAGCCTTGAGCCCGGAGCAAGAGCTGATTCGCTCCTCACGCAAGGCACATGGCCGTAAGCACTCAACGAAGCATTCAGTCAGCCATCGGATTAGCGTGATGAACCCCTTCAAACGCACGAATCATGCTCCAAGTAATTTGGTGACCCCGGTACAGGAGGAGCCGAAGAAGCAGACCGAGGTCAATGGAGCTCAGGGCGGAGAGCCAGGCCAGGCGGAATCAGTTGATCACGATGATGCAGCCACGATCCAGAGTCGCACTACCGTCCAATCGCGCGATACTCAGACCAAGCGGCGAAGCTTATTTGGCGACGTCCTGCACAAGCACAGCTCGTCCTTGTCAATCAGCAGCAACGCCCTTGAAGAGACCCCAAGCCAGAAAGGACAGCGGTCGAGAAGTGCTTCTCGGGATACGCTTGGCGTATCGAATGATTCTATCAGCCGCACGGCATCCCACACGAATGGGACAGTCGAAGGCCGTACGTCAGTAAGCAGCCCAAAGAGCGGGGGTTGGTCGACAATCCCTTCCATCAGCGACTATCCACGGCCAGTGACGCGGAGCAGCATGGCGTCTGTCCGCAGTCCGGAGCTCACCAGCCCGACCGGCCACGGCCACGGGAAGCGCGACTCGATGATGAAGCGCTTCAGTTTGCTCAAGGGCGTCAGTCGAAAGGGCAGCCGCCCTGATTTCAAGACGGACACTCCTCTGCGGGAGGAGTAACTTATAATCTGTTTTTCCTTTTTCGACCTTCATTTCTTCCCTGATGTCTGGACATTAAACCTTTTAACTTGAATTTCCTTGATTTCTTTTTTATTTTAACCAGCGTTGAAAACTCGACCTTGTCTTGTTCTAGCATTGCAGCGAGTGCTTTGATCTCTTCACTATTGTGATCTTCTTCTCTTCTTGTCGCATCCTTTCGTCCGCTGATCCAGGCAGGATATGGTTTTTTTTTTTTTTTCTACTTCATTACCGAGATACCTACTTCTCCTCTCCCTCTTTTCTTCGATTGGATTCTCATTTGTGATCAAAATATTCTTGTAAGATACCATTTGACTCTCTGTCCGGACCTTGCATTCAAACTATACCCTGGAGAAGGTGATGTATTTGCGGAGTGAGGTCGATAGGTGTATATTATTAGGTAGTGTGCTGCAGGGTGTGCAATTCAGACGTACATCCATTTCCAAGTGTATAGGTAGTCATCATGGTGTCAAACGCAAAGTCAGTTGGAGGGATATATAACTGAACAACGGATGATGAAGGCAGGCTCGAGAAGCATATAGCAGAAACAAACAACTAGTGATAGAAATGAACAACCGGAGCGTTTGCTCTCTCCTCTTTTCTGTGTCTTATCTCCTCCGCTCTATCATAGTAAGATGAAATCAGGGGTGGTCTGCGTCCGGCGCCACCGGCAGCTCCATCTCGACCAACCACGGCGCATTGATAGGATGATACTGCACACTGACCACGCTGGCATTGACGAACAAGGTCTCCTGCCCGGGATTCAACGGCATCATGCTGGTCTTACTGACGTCGACGCGCGCGCAGTGCTCCTCGCGCGTGCGCTGGCGATCGCACTGGATGAGCGAGTCGTTCCCCGTGCTCCACTCGCGGCGCATCGCCCCATACCCCTCGTGGATGTGGCCGAAGACATGCAGCCGCGGCCGTGCCCGCTTGACCGCGCGGTACAGATGCTCGCACCCGACGCTGACATGATTCGGCACGACCTGGTCCAGGATCCCATAGGGCGGGCCGTGGGTGATGACCAGATCGATCTCGTCCGGGATCGGGGCGGGGGCCACGAAGCCGCCACGCCCGGAATTCGCGGCCACGGTGCCCCGGGCCCCTTCGCCGCGGGAGCCGGTGCTGCCGTGCGTGCGGGTGCGTTCGCGGATCTCGGGGGCGTAGTCGTCATCTTGCTGCTGCTGCTGCTGCTGCTGCTCCTCCTGCTCTGCTGTTGGAGGCGATGCGGATGCAGGATCCGGAGGATTGAACCGATCCACGCCGCGCTCATACCCAAACGCCCACTGACAGAACTCGGGCGTCCAGGGACTGGCATACACTTTGAAGTGAATCTTTTTCTTCTTGCCCTCCTCCTTAGTAGTAGTAGTATATCCATCACCATCACCACCACCACCAGCACCACCCACCACCACCTCAAACTCATAAACCCCCTCCTTCTCCAATAACCGGATCCCCGCCTCCCACGCTTCTTGGCAGGTATACAACCGCCGTATCGCCTCCGGATCCTCCACCTGCCCGGGCTCCGCTTTTCCAGACGAGATATTTGCCGCGGAGGCCCTCGCCGACGGAGCGGTGTGGTCGGTGCGGTTGCGGTGGCGGTGGTGGCCCAGTTCGTTGTAGTAGGCTTCGTCGAAGGTGATGTCGTGGTTGCCCGGCACGATGAGTTTGAGGGCCGCCGGGTGGGATTTCAGATAGGAGAGGGTGGTGAGGTGTTCGTGGCGTCGCGAGACTTTGGTGAGGTCGCCGGCGTGGATGAGGATGTCGGCTGGCGGGAGCGGGGAGAGGAAGGCGGGGTCTGCGATGGGGGCTTCTGAGGAGGTTTCTTGGGATTGGGGGTGATTTTCATTTTGATTGTGATTTGGATCTTGGGGGGTGAGGGTGTGGGTGTCGCTTAATAGGAGGAGGGTGGTTTTGTGTGTGGGTTGGTGGTGGCGGTCTTTGGGCATTTTGGTTGTTCTTGGATGTGTTGGATGTGTTGGAGAGGGAGGTGGTTGTTGTTTCTTTTGGTGGTTATGGACTGTCTCTCTGTTTGGTACGCGGGGGGAGGGGGGGGAATAAGCGAGCTGTAGTGTCAAAACAGAAGACAGGTGAAGAGAAAGAAGGGGATTATATCATAGCTGGAGGGGTCGGGGGGGTGAGGTATAACGGCGAAGTATGGAGGGAGTATCGCTAAGGGTGAGGTTCCTCTTTCGTCATCAGACGATAACTACACTAATGACTATCTCGCTCAAGCTAAGTCCAACAAGGTAATGCACTCACTAACTAGAGTAAGGTGACTCGACTTAAGCATTCAACTACGAAAGGTAATAACTACTACCGTACAACTACACCTACGAGACAACGAGTGATCATCAACCGTGCGTAATTCATCCATTGCTCGGAGCTACCATTTCAATAACTTAAGGCTAAACTCCGTTATCATTCCCTCCCACAGAGACCATCCCCGCGCGCGAGATATCCATGTTTTAAAAAAATTTGTAATTTAAATTTGGAAAAATTTTTAAGCAGCAAGACTTGAATTATCGAGCTTACTTGCGGATAGCACGCTGGTAGAAAGCCAACTCCTCACCCTCCAGGATGTAGCCGTCGACACGACCGCTCTGACCGGGGCGGGAGGAGACAACGGCGTACAGGCGACCGGACTCGAACTGCTTCTCAACAGCACCCTCGACCTTGCCGTGGTCAGCGAAGCGAGCAGCCTGCTTCTTCTGGACGCTGTTGCTCTTCTTCTCCTCGACGACCTCACCGGTCTTCTGCTGGCGTCTGCGGCCAAGGGGCTGGCCGTAGTGAGCCTCGTACCATTGACGGAAGGGGGCGGCATCGATCTGGACAACGGCGGACTTGGTCAGGGTGTTGGTGCGGACCAGCTCGTTGTTGGAGGGGTGGTAGGCCACGACGATGACACGGGTCTTGCGGGAGATACCCTCGGAACCCCAGGAGAAGTTGCCGGAGTCGAGACGGAGGGCACGGAACTTCTGGTTACCACCACGGGTGCGGACCAGGTGGATTCTCTTGGCACCGATACGGGTGTTGGCGGCCTGGCGACCCTTCTCGAAGGCTCTTTACGACGTTTGTCAGTCCATGCTCCGTGCGTGCAGCCAGCAGGCTGTGTGTACAGGCGACGATATGGTTGCATACCTCTTCTTACGGTAGTGAGCCCGCTTGGCACCGGTGGCCGAGCGCTTGTGGCGCGAATCGCGTGAGATACCCATATTTGCTGTTCGTGGGGACTGATAACCAAGAGAAAATTAGTGATCCTGTTTTGGAGAGAATGTCTGATGCGATATTCCTTGGTTTTGAAGCGCAAAAGGTTCTTCTGTTTCCTCCGGTCTCGCCCGATTCGAGTAGTGCAGGTGGTGGTGCGAAAGAGCGAGCAAGCGACGAAAGCGTCGCGTTGTCGTGGAAGTTGTCGTGTCGAAGCAGGGGAAAAGTGATCAAAATCGAGGTTTTAATTGTGCGATCCGAGCGGATATAGGCAGGACGGAAGGCAGTCCACCCCAAGAAGATCGATCGGTAAAATGCGAGGATTCTTCTTGTGCCAAATTCCTTGCAAATCGTTCGTGTCGATAATGTCCCAATTATCCGCTAGCCTTGTTCTTGCTCCCCGTTCTTGATAACGGTTTCCAATTCGAGATTCTTCGAGATCGAGACTTGCACGCGCACCAAATCGACTTCATCGAACGAAACCGGAAGACAGAAAAAAAAACCCCAGAACTTCAAAAAAGGAATCGCGAATATCACAGGAATGCTTGCAGCTGAACTCACCTCTAATCCTGCAGCCCTTCACCAGGAACGCAGCGGGCAAGGGTCGATGGGGTTGGTCGAAGAGTTGTTGATGCTGGTCGTCGACTGTCTCGTGAATTTCGCACTGTGGCTCGCTTGTTGGGGGGGGACACTTGCCCTACCCCGGGCTAGGCTGCATGGGGTTAGATCAGTCATGTGATAAGCTGAGTCATCCCGCCTCTCGCCAGGCGCTTTTCGCGGTCACACTTTTGGCCCTGCCGCCCACTTGGTGAATCTGCCGCCAAGACTCGTGACCGAAGCACACTAGCACTCTTCGGGCGACTTCGAACTAAACCTAAACAGTCTCCAGCAGACCCAGCCCGAGTAGACCAACAAGTACAAACTTTAGAGTCAGTGTATAGAGCAACTAGTTAGTCACAGCATAGCCTAACTAGACCTTATTGTACAAACAAGCAACAACACCCGTACCCTCACACCCCCAACCATACACATCGCCCTCTCACTTTTTCTTCGCCTCCTCCTCCCTCACTACCCGATCAAACCGCTGGAACCCCCCATACCCCTCGATAATCGTCGACAGCACCCACCCCCACCACGCCCCCGACCCCAGCGCAACCCCATGCTTCCGTAGCCTCGTATATGCCAACATCGCCGCCTCGAACGCATGCACGACCAGCACAAACGTCAGCACCGCCGGCTGCATACTGGCACAGAACGCCGCGAACCACCGGGGCCACCACCACCCACTCCCCAAGCGCAGTCCCTCGTACACCCAGCCACCCGGCAGGAGATTCGCGCGCCGACTGAACGCGAGGATGCCCGAGAGACAGACCAAGAACGTGATAACCTCTGAGGGCCGGGACGGAGCATGGTAGGTCGTAATTTTGATGTCGGAGAGGCCAAGCTTGTCGAGGCAGTCCTTGTGCATGGCGACGAGGCGGGCACGCGTCTCGCTGAAGGACTGGAGCGGCGGGTCGAGGGGCACAGTGTAGCGGTTCTTATCGGCGGTGCGGATGACGAGGTCGGAGAGGGTGATGGTCTCCAGGGTTGCGGTGGAGGCCTCGCCGGCGGAGACGCCGTTGTAGACGCGGAGGTAGTAGGACAGGGAGTCCTGGTGGTTGGCGTTCATGTGGGTGATGGTGAAGGAGATTCCATTGTTGGAGGGGGTTGGTGATGGTGATGATGATTGGGGTTGTTGCTGTGGGGGAGACATCTTTGGTTATCGTTCGTTCTTTTTCGGGTTGCTCCCTTAGCTCTCGGATTGCGGTTTGGAATGTAAATAGGTAACTTGGTGGTAGGAGTCACAAGTAGGGTTTCGTAAGTCTGTATCTCTATATACTGCTCGATAACTGGTGACTCAATTGAGTATTGTATGGAGGTCCCGATGGAGTGGGGTGGTAGGACACTGTTGGACATGCGTGACTTGCACCTGAGACGATGGACTCCCTTTGGCGATGCCAAGCATCATTCTGGGGCCAGAGACCCGACCTCGGGTTGGCACTCCTAAAAGTGAAATCACCCCATCATGCTTTGCATGTGTTTTCCCGGTGCTATCCATTTCTGAGTTCTTGCCTTCAGCTATCTTTTGTTGCTCTTGACATAATAATATTTTAAAGAAATGTCAGTCTCCATGCTCACTATGGTCTTCCAAATTGTTGGTGCAACTCGTGCACCGGGATTTTGGCGACGTCCGGTGGCTGTCTATTAAGTAGCAGCACAGGTGAACTACATACGAGAGGACAATTCTCAATAGCGGTACGGAGATATAAGGACATAAGCTGTCGTCCCGGACAAGACCGGTGCCTCTGAGCTGAGTCATGTAAGCATGGTGCCCGCACGCATCCTTGTCAATAAGATAGACATAAGCAATCATGCCCTATGCATGGATCACCGGCCAGATTAAAACAATACTTCGAGCCACGTCCATGTGCATTGAGCTGGAATCAAACATTACATTTACCGCTATAACACAAAACAACCAACGATGGGAGTATAATTAGGCACAATAAACACACTAGCCAAAAATCTATGAAAAACAAGCTGACAGCACAATAACCAAGGCGACAGTATCAACCAGTCAGATAAGGGTCCTATCATAATCGTCGTAATGCGACAAGCACGGGCGGTGGAGAACGGGATGTTTTGCGATGACGAGGAACCTCTCGATGAGGAATTTAGACAGAATGGTCGCTAGTTTCGAAGCACACAACAGAATCACATCGATGGAGAGCATGTCGGATCATGCGCTGCGTTCATCAAATAAAAATCGTCAATCCGTCAGGTTCTATTGCAGTTGCTTAAGCGGAGTCCAACGGGAGTTTTGGGGTCGTTCAAGTTGTTTTCCGGTGTTACCAAGTAGAAAAACCCCCGAAGGAATCCTCTCATGGGAAAATAACCTCGAAGGCCCTCTTCGAGGCAAACCAAGAGAAACGACCAACGACAATGAACGGGGGAGGAAAGATCAGGAGTAGGTGAAGGGAAGGTTACTTACAGCAAAGCCAATGTCAGATCACCATGAATGCGAGCCTTCAGCTCGACCTCAATCTCCAAGTTCAGCTCCAGCTTCAGGCGCATACCCTCCTCGTCATCGCCCTTCTGGTCGTTCGAGGGCGCTGCATCCATTGCGCCGTTTGAGATACTCTGGTTCTTGCCGTCCCTGCTGCTTATCGTAGTAGGCTGCCAGCGCTCCATGGCTTGTTGAACTTCCTCCTCGCCGTCATACTCGTCGTCATCGTAGTCGTCATCGTCATCGTCGTACTCATCCGACGCATAGTCGTCGGAGTACTCTGCATCGTCATCATCATCGTCGTAGGTCTGGCCTTTGGCCTGGGGTCGCCGACGACGCGGGGCAGTCTGCTTCTGCTGTTGAGGTGCTTGATCCTCCTCTTCTTCGGAGATGTAGTCGTCGGAGTCGTAGTCAGTCTCCGACTCGTCCGGGTCGTTAGTGTAAGTGGGAGGCTGTTGAGTCTTTGGTTTCTCGGCTTGTGCGGTGGCCATGGTGAATTGCGGGTTACTGCTGGTTGACCGGGGGAATTATCGCTGACGACAATCAGGGCAAACGTGCAGTTTATACTACTCTGTAAATCTGTGTATCTTCCGATGTATCAATTGTGGCTAGTGGCTCGGCACGTTAGATCAAGGACATGTAATCAAGCAAAATGGAAGAAAAGGAGAAAAAAAGAGGAATAGGAAGAGCCGAAGCGACAGCAGTGGGTTTACATACGAGATGGCTGAGCACGGATGGGACGGAGACTGGCAAACGGAAGGCGAATTGTCAGAATGCCACAAGATCAAAGGGGATGGACACTATCGAATCGAGTATGGTACGAGCAGGAGGTCTGTGAAAAAGGACGAATTCTCGAGAAGCAGGCATGACGGGCAGGGAATCAATATTTCGCATGATCGACTGGGGGGAGAAAAGTGATATGACGTCTTTGGAGACAGGGAAGGATAGAGACAGAAGGACAAAAGCGCCTCCGCACTACCGACATCAACGACATCAACGACATCATCGTCATCATCGCTCCAGCTGCGCGGTCAGGCGATGATTGATGGGCCGGGCCACGTTTGGACCCTCGTTTGAGGATGCAAGGGGGGTTGGGTATGTGGTGGTACTTGTGGGGGTGACGAATGACCAGTGCATGAATTCATCGTCATGATGGGGAGAAGTACGTAGATTGCTGGTACTATCCGAAGTACAGTACTTCTCGGTACATGGGTTGGTAGCGGCGACCTGAGTGAGAGAAAGTATGCCACAGTGTACGTACTACGTACCGAGCAAGTACCCGGTACCTGGCACGGGGCAGGAGGTACGGCCGAAAGCAAGAGCCATGGAAAGGCCCCGAGCGGGTTTCAACAATCCATTTTTCAACGGACGAACAATTTCGAGGGGGCAAAATGAGTCAATCGGCACTGCGCTTCCGACCATGACACATTCTTGGGCTTTTCTTCCATCAACCTCAATTCTACTTTTAAGACCCCCCCTCCAAAAATTGTAGATATCCCAAGTGATGTCTGGGGGGTAGTAATGAAGGTAACGGCCATGTATTGCGATGGAGAGTAAATCTGTGCCCGTTTAGAGTGACGTCTGTTGGCGTCATCCACAATGACTGGAAGAGGCATAAGCTGGTGGAGACACACGGCACAAGTCCATCAAAACAATAAATAGCATATTATCCGATACTGACGGCCCTGTCACTGTCAATTTGTCAAATCTGTCTCTTGTTCCCCTCAGCAACCGACGTCATCTTTCCCTTGTACGCTTCTCTAAGCCCTGGCGGACGACGATCGCCTCCCTCGTCGGCGGCGCAAGCTGACGTCGATGGTAGCTTCAAGGTGCCCAGAACCTTGCATACCCAGCGGGGCATTTTTTTTTTTTTTTTTTTTTTTTTTTGCTTTGCCTCTCGCTTTGTCTGTCGAAACAATCCGAGACCGAATAATCGAGTAATGACCCCAAAATTACCCAGCCCAGATCCAGAATAACCGGGTGGGATTGGTTGCGACGGACATGAAAGTGCGTGTTGTAAGCCTGTAAGGTGCAAGCAAAAAGCCCTATATAGATCTGCGACCCCGTAATCATAATCAGCAGACCTGGTACCACCCACCAGATATATTCGTGCCTGTGCCCCCCAGCAATCCTTCCTGAGATTCTTCTCTTTTCCTTTCTTCTTCTTTCATCATGTCCGAGCAGAACAACAATCCTTCCTCCAACCCTTCTACCCCTCAACAAGAGAACACTCCTGGTACCCCCCAGCCTCAGGAGGAGAACCAGTCGGAGCAGCAACCTGATCAGCCCAACGAAGAAGACAACAAAGACAGCAACGAATCGGAGCAGAAGCCCGACGAAGACAAGGAAGACGACAAGGATCAGGATCAACCCCAAGAACAATCCCAAGAACAAGACAAACCCGAGGAGAAATCCGAAGAGCCTGAGATAAAGCAAGAAGAGCAAGAAGAGCAAGAAGACAACAAGCAGCAAGACAAGCAAGAGGAGCCTCAACCCAAGCAAGAAGAGCCTGAATCCGACGGCCCTCAACCCAAACAAGAACCACAGTCCGAAGACAACAGCAAGCCTCCCAAGAAGGACCCGCAACAGCGCAAACGCCGTTCGCGTCCTCCCCAGAAAATCCACAAGCAAGAAGAAGAATCCGAGCCGGAAAACATCCCCCGCAACAACAACAAAATGGACAACGGAGCCGTTGAGAAGCCCCGCCGTCAGCGCCGCCAGCGCACCCAGCAGCAGCAGGGAGGTCAGGACGGTGGTCTCGGTGGACTCCCCGGAGTCGGCCAGGCAGGCGATCTCGTCCAGAACACGGCGGGTCAAGCGCTGGGTGGCATCACGGGGGGAGCCGGTAAGACCGTCGGCGGCCTCCTCGGTGGTGGCAAGCAGGATGAAGGCGACGGCAAGGACGAACAATTGCGACTGCGTCTGGATCTCAACCTGGACATTGAAGTTCAACTGAAGGCTAAGATCCATGGTGATCTGACTCTGGGCTTATTGTAAGTGCTACCCTTCTTCCCCGCCCCCATCAAGTCCTTACCTTGATTCTTCTCCCCTCCCCCCCCCCCGTCTCCCCGATGATATTTGAAGCCAGCTCATAGTCCGAATAGTAGCTAACCGCGTCCACAACTTCTTCGTAGGAACTAACCTGACACGCGCTTTTTCTGTTTCCTTTTACGATCCTCTCTTCGATCTTCTCTCTCCAGTTCTTGGCAATTTCTTTTTGCGGACGAAAGCAAAGAGGTTTTTCGATAGAAAAAGTGCTGCTGTCCCTTCCCTCACACTGGTTGGTTCTTCTGTAACGATGCTACTTTCCCCATCACCCACCAGCATCCCCCAGCTGGGTGGGTGGTGTCTTGATGATTATGCCTTCATCACGGTTTTGATACCTCTAGTTTCTCTTTCTTCCTTTGAATCAGTGTTGTTGTCTAGTTGGCCCCGTTTTTCCTGCTTGCTTGATTGTTTTGTCCTCATGTCTCTCTGCATCTCATCTTTTCTAGAGGATTCTAGTTGCGTGTGCTCACCTCCTGTCTAATAACTCGCTATATCTTCTGACATCTCCCGTCAATGGCGGTGATATGAATGTGATGAACTCCTTTGCTCCTGCTATATCCTCTTCGATATTTTAGGTTGCTTTGCAATTGTGCCATAAATTCTAATCCTTCATGGGCCCGCGAAGATCGTGTCGGGAAGCGAGATGATGGCGACGGCGGATTGTGTTTAGACATACTAGTTAGTCCAAGTCAGTCGGTCATCAGGTGCTATGGAGGAGGAGATAGAGAGAAAGAGAGTGGGGGATGTGAGCTATGGAAGTCTTGATCTGTGCACGGATGATTTGAGCTCTAAGTTGAGGTTCCTGTTTCTCTGTGTCTTTTTGTGCTTTCGGTTATAGTATATCCACCCAGGTTCAATTCGCATTCGATATCAGTTACACTGCCTTAATCAGGGTGGATGCACTGTCTCCGGCGGTTTAGCTTCTTTCAATTTCGCAGGGCTTTTATCCATGACATAGCCATTTTAGTCATACTTCTTACACGTGCATACGGAATCTAGTACTCAGTATTCTCCAGACCGGTATACTCCGTAGGGCATCCCCGATCCAACTGACCAGAGGAAGAACGACTGACTGTAGGCCGCATCAATCCCCCTTCTTTTCAGATCACGCCAGTCCAGTAACAAGGGCAGTTAGTTCAGTGTGTAATTGACAGGAAAAACAATTAACGCTCTATATCTCATCTATTCTGCACAGGTAAACAAGACAAGTTCAAACAACACGAACACAAGACAACCAGATCATGCAAAGCTAAAGAGCTACACACCTCCCACATCGCAGACCCAGTACTATACCTGGAAACCAATCAAAGCTACAGTTTGAAACAGAAGATGAACTCGTCAACACACACACACACACATGTACGGCAAGCACTCCCCCAGACAAACCCACACCACGCGACGGTCTACATCAATCGTCCCCATCTACAACCCGGCGATGTACATCAACCCATATCCCACTGTCACGACCACAACAAACGCCATCAAACTGGCCGGGATGCCGCGGGTAAAGAAGTGACGGACAGTCAGATACCGTTGGCCGGTCTGCGGGACTTCGGTCATGATGGCAGCTAGAAACACAAGGTGTCAGTGGCATATCAGGTTGGAAAGCAAAACATGGGATACGTACTCATGTTGGGGAAACCGCTTGTAGGCAGGGCCATGGCGACGGAGCACATCAAAGCGCTGGCCATCACGAGCAGGTTCGGGTGAGGATCCGCCATGCTGATTCCGATCTGGCGAACCAGGGGGAGCATGATCAACGCGGCGACGGTGTGGGAGATGAAGGTGGCGATCACCAAGATCAAGGCGGAGAAGACAATGAGCACTCCATACAGACTAAGATGCTCCACACGCATCCGGATGCCATTGGCGAGCGTATGCAGCAGCCCGGAAGAGGTGACGGCTTTGCCGAGACACAGGCCACCGGCTGCCAGGATGATAATGGTCCAAAGGAAATTGTTGAAGTCTTCCTTGTTGAGAATCCCGGTGCCGAAGAAGAGAACCATGGGGATGATGGCGATCACGCCCATGTCACCAAAGATGTGCTCGAGCTGATGGCTGCCACACCAGAGGCCGATGGTGGACAGAGTCACGATGGTGATGAACCATTGCACGCCGCTGAACTTGTCCTTGAGGGGTCGAATTGGGACAATCGTCGTATCCTTGCCCACATTGAAGCTGACCAGCAACAGAACCCAGATCAGCAGAATAGAGATGATACACACAGGCAAGGAGATAAAGAACCAGGTGCCCCAACTGATACTGGGATACATATTCTGAAGGGCGATGATGTTCTGCGGAGAAGCAATGGGCGACGCTGCACCCCCTACGTTGGCCGCAAGGGCAATTCCCAGCACGAGGGCCTTAGCGAAGCTGGAATCCGGCGACAGGTTGCGCAGAAGAGGTTGGATGATCGAATAGCACAGCACCGGTGAGGCAACGTTACTGATCCACATACTCAAGAACATGCTCACGAACATGTTTGTGAGGAGGACTACTCGAGGATTTGAACCAGCTTTGCTCAGCACGAACAAGGCCATGCGACGAGCGATATCGTATTTGGACAATGCGGCTGCAATTGTGAATCCGCCGAGTAGGAGCATGATGACCGGCGTCCACATGGCACCGAAGGCGGCGCTGGTGGCCTCTTTCGGTCCCAACCGCTGATGCGGCTTGTCCTCTGACTTCATGATACGAAGCATCACGACGAGAAAAGGAATGAGCAATGATGTCACGAAGAGGGGAATGACCTGTAACAGTTAGCGCTGTCTTTGTGATCACATCAATTCGCCTGGTATTGGTGCAAAATACCTCTGTAGCCCATAGCAAACTGACTAGAACAAGCATAGCCAAACAATTCTGCTGCTCCGGTTTCTCCAGAATAGGAACAGAAAGTAAAGTCGCAAAAACTGCCAAAATGAAGACCAGTGTGCCGAAGCTCAAACTGCAAACCCACTGAGGGAAGTGGTAGACACCAATAGGCGTTCTCACCACCGTGGTCTTAGTTTCTTGCTCGTCGCCCTGGCGGCGTGCGGCTGCTGGATCATCGTCGCCCCCGAGGAGAGTACGACGGATTCCCACGTTGGCAGCCTGGGCCTTCCGCTCAATGCCAATCATCTCCCTCCAGACGGTGTTTCTTTCCCAGACAACATGTTCTCTCAGATGCAGTCGCAGTTCACGTCTAGCCAGAGGCAGATTGCCCATAGTGATGACCTGGGCGTAGACAGACTCGATCTTATGGATGTGATCGTCGACTCTCTCCATGGTAGAGTCCGTGAAAGGGTAGGCCGGAGCCACAACCGCGCTCATGTATTCCCGGCGCAGGTTACGGTCCATGATCTTGTCGTACTTCTTCAAGGCCTTGGAAAACCCCGTCTTGTTCAGCTGGATGTACGACTTGAGTCCGCAGACGGAAACGTAAGCGGTAACAGCCTGTTTCTTGAGAGACAGACCATCATTGTACAGGTCCACCACAGTAGGATCGGAGAAATGCTCATCCTGAGGGCCTGCACGGCTCATAGACCGGCCGTTGTACCCCAGAAGCCTGGAGTCTGCTGCCCAGACACTGGAGTCCCCCATATCTTCCGTGCGACTGCCATCATGATTACTGGATTCGGCCCCATGCGAACGAGGTCGGTTCTGATTAGTGGGCGCGGCACGGTCATCGTCACTGTCCGCATCGTCATCATCATCGTCATCATCACCTATAGTGTCACTGAACGTGCTACGCCGCCGTTCTTGTCTGTTCTTCGATCCCGAACTCATGGTTCTTGCCTTGGCCATGTTCTCACTCATCGGGTCAATGTTCGCCGAGTCGGCCCGGGACGCGTACTCCTCCGCAAGTCTAGCCACATCTTCGACTTCCTTGAACACTTCAACCTCCTTGACCTGATAAAACGAGCAAATCTTCTCCAGCTCCGCATCTAGAGCCCGACGGAAGATGGCATCCGGATTTGGGGTATTGTCAAGCAGCGGAGCAGACTCAACATCGGCATGGGTTTGACCAACCGAGCGGTGCGCTTCTTGTTCTAAGGAGTATATCCTACCGCAAACACCACAGATCAGTTTCAACTATCTTTAACTCGAAAAGACCAGACCAGTAAAACTCCACATCGCCTCCAGCGCCTCGAGTGTAACGTCACACGACGGCACGTAATGAGCAGGGAAACAAGAGAAAGACAGATGTCGGGCGACGTACAATTTCTTCAGATTACTGTAAGCGAGGTAGTAGGCACTCCAATCCGGCACCGCGTTGAACTGGATGCTATGCGAGAACTTCATCTTGAACGATTTGACGCCCTGATGGCGGTGAGCGCAGCGTTGAAGGGCTTCTATCCAAAACCCGATTCTATTCGGTCTTCTGTGCTGCTGCTGCTGCTGCTGCTGGTGATGGGTGCGCGGGGTGACGGCCCTCTTCTCCTGGTCTGTGCCGCTGTGTACGGTACCGTTCGGGAAGTGCGCGAGGGCTCGAGATCGCGGATCGTGTGACTCGGTCGATGTTGTGACAGGGAGAAATTCAGGAAACTCAACGAGTTCGATAGCTTGTCCGGGAGGGGTTATGTTGTTATCGTGCGTGTAGGCACCCCTCGCAGAAGCGATGCGTGCCACAGATCGGCCGACGGCATTCGACGACACCGTGTCGGACGAGAAAAGGATGCGACGAAAGCGCGCGGGGGGGTGCGAGACTGGCAATAGTATTTATCTATTCAATACAATCGCGGTCTGTGGCCAAGAGTGTGTTTGAGGTGTGACCACCCCAAATGCTCCCCGCTAGCACGCTAATGTTGATAGCGACAGTCACTTCGTAGTGATATCGTTATATCGTGATCATCACCGGGTACGTAGTGGGGAGGGCTGTGCGGAATCTCCGATCGGCGCGGACAGCCAACGCACGTCTATTACTGCAATGCACCAGAACACATATCAATATCAATCAGAAGCAATCAGTGAGACGAAGGCCAGGCGCTTACAGAAGTCAGGTTATTAAGGTAAAATTGATCCAGGGGGGCCAAGCAGAAGCAGGGGAACGTGGGAGATAAACCCTGAATTTGCCAGTTACAGCTGACGCCGAGACAACCCAATCGGGGATCGTGCGTTAGTCATCCGGAGGTTATCGGGGAGCTTCACCTTTCCGGTGATTGCTGGGATCAGTTAGTCGGTGAAAGAGCCTGGATCTTGTTCATATTTGAAATTTCATGAATATACAGAACTCTAGTAGATTGACTCGGCTGTTGATCATAAACGGGACAACTAGGAAAACACAGATTGGGATAAGAAAAATTGATATACAACATCCCATCAAGCAAACAGCCAATACCCAAACCCCATCCCACGAAATGAATTAAGACTGAACCCCTTATCGTGATACGGATAAGACGCAACTATTTCCGTTTCAGAATGTATGAGAGGTTCGACCGGCCCGCGATACCAAGCTTGTGTACCATCTCTCTGCGATCCCACGCACCACCACGGCCCTCCGCAACAGCAACCAGCTCCTGTGCAACTCTCATAGCGAAGTTGCTATCCCGACGCTTGTCGGAGGCGTCGATGATCCACCGAATGGCCGTCCGCCGACGCTGTCTGACAGCGAGAGGAACAGGGATCTGCATCGATACACCACCACCGATGAGACCCTTCTGTTGGCGGATCTTAAGCAGAGGAGCAACGGAATCGACAATGAGAGTGAGGTAGAGGACAGGGTTCAGAGGAAGTTGGGCGTTCGGGGGGCCGGGAAGTAGAGGCCGCTTCGGGTTCCTGGAAGGGGGAGGGGAAGTCCGTAGGTGGTCAAGGATAAAAGCCATATCCTGCCAGAGTATCGCAGTTAGTATGACACGAGCTCAGCAGACCAGGTCCCATGAGTTCACATACCTTGTAGGCCTTGGACAGCTTGCCATCGCGCATGAGTTGCTTTGTGAACTGCTCCAACAATCCGTCATATCGCGAACGGAAATTGTCAGTCTTGGTCATAGGCTTGGTGGGCGCCTCGAATTTCAGCCCAGGATGCAGCTCAGCTGCTTGCTGGTTGACCTGGGAAACCATGTTGGCCACAAGCGCAGCCGAAGAATCTTCGAAATCCGACGACCCTGCTAGCTCTGGCTGCATGCGACGAGCAGATGTTGAGAATGAGCGCTTGCCCGTTTGGTTCTTCATCTGGTCCTGCATGACTCTGGGCATATGCTTCAGGGCATTTTTGTCACGCTGCAAGATCTGCAAGAGAATGGTCCATGTTAGGTGACCCGTGGCTAGCTGATGCACAAAGAAATACGCATGACTCGGTGGGAAGTTGGCAGATATGCCTAGCTACTCACCTCAGAAATGGGCGTTCCCTGCTCCAATTCCGGACTGGCGGCGACGCCGTCGCATCGCTTGTCCATAATCTTGCTGACTTCTGCCGCCTCTTCACTGACATGGGGCAAAGGATCCTCCGTCGGGCCCTTGAAGCCCTCTGGTCTGTCCTTTCCATCACTACCAGACGAGTTCCACCGCTTCGACATGTGCACCGAAGTGAAAAGACCCGAGTTCACGCCATTGGAGGTCGAGGGCCGGTTGGCGTTCAGAATAGTCGCGATGCTGCGGCGACCAGCGACCGTGGCAGGCTGGCAAAGGGCGGGAACCGCTTTTGCGGTGAAAAGATTGAGACGCGGCGGCATGGTAGGTGTACCCTTCAATGACCGGAGACTGTCAATTGGGGAGAGAAAGAAATGGATGAAGTCACTTATATCGGCCTGGCTCCCTGCCATGAAGTGCGGCGAACGATTTTCCACTCCACAGTTGCTGAGTCATCGGCTGCCAAGATTGCGCCAGATGTCAAGAAAGGAAACGAGAACCGCCACAACTATGACGACGTCTCGCACTCTACATCATCCTACTGTGGGCTTGGAGCCAGTGTCAATCTGGATTGCGATTGCAGATCTGACATTTGATCGTGCCCTACGGCCCATGGCCCTCCAAACGTAATTTTGCGCAGCACATCAACTGGTGAAGCCTACGTTGTGCCCAGTAACTATAGAGGCACAATTGGGGCAGGACGAGATCAATATGACTACACTTTATTGTCTGTAACTGACCTGCAGTGTCATCAAGCCTCATCCGCC
Source organism: Aspergillus saccharolyticus JOP 1030-1 (assembly GCF_003184585.1). Classification (NCBI taxonomy): domain Eukaryota; kingdom Fungi; phylum Ascomycota; class Eurotiomycetes; order Eurotiales; family Aspergillaceae; genus Aspergillus; species Aspergillus saccharolyticus. Next base: position 66,772 of record NW_020290657.1, on the reverse strand, counting down.
GAAGGACAGGATAAAGAGCCACTAGCTGAAACACAAACAGCCATAGATATTATCGCTACCGACTAGACCGTGAACAAGCACGGCTGTAACACTTGGACGACCCAAGCCCACATGTTGAGCAATCGGATAGAGACCGGAAAACTGTTACGCAGAAACAACTGTGAAGGTCCGAAGAATGCTAGAGGCACGGGTAAAAGCTGTTACATCGCTTTGCGATTTCGCGATCAATGGACGAACAGGGCATCGTCGCTGGCGCTGTCCGGATAAACATAGAAAGCAAGTGCGAGGATAATGTACCTAAGACCACGGTTAGCGATTGCCAACGACAAGATGTGCGCTCGGAGACTCACATTCCCAGACACAGCCCGCCTTCAAGGTAGTTGGACTTTCCATCCTGAATGAGGAAAGTCACGACGAGGCCAGAGATGAAGAAAGCGACAGTTTCAAAAATTTGGAAGTGCAGGGTCATGTCCACATTCATAACCCAGCCAAGAAGAACGAGGAATGGAGTAACAAACAGGGCGATCTGGAGACTGCTCCCAATGGCAACTCCGATAGCTAAGTCCATTTTGCCCTTCCAAGCAACCACTACGGCGGTGACATGCTCGGCGGCGTTACCAACAATCGGAATCAGAACAAGACCGATAAAGGTACGGCTCATGCCGGTCTTCTGCACGATGCTGTCGATACTACCAACAAGGTAATCGGCGCAGATAGCCACAAGAATCGTCACAATAATCAAAGCAACTGTCGCAGCCCACGGATTGAGCAGTCTTTCCTCTTCTTCCTCCGGCCCCGCATCCCCGGCTTGATTCTCCGCGTCATTGATCTCATTGTTGGCTTCTTCAAAGAGATCTGCGTGCGACTTGAGCTGGAAGTAAAGGTACATCACATAGAGTATAAGAAGAATGATCGCCGTGCCATGAGAAAGGATGAGGATGTTGTCTCTCCTCTCCCCCTTGTCAGCCCCGCTTAATGAGGCGTACAGTGTGGCAGGAATGATAAGAGAAGCGGATGCGACCGTCATCAGTGAAGACATGGTCGATGCTACTGTGGTGTTGAAGGTTTGCTCGGAGTAACGTAGTCCTCCGATGAAGAAGCAACACCCAAGGACAAGCAGGATGTTCGACAGAATGCTCCCAAGCATGCTGGCTTGAACAACCCGAATTTGGTTATCTTTCAATGCGATTATGCTAACCTGGTAGTGATCATTCGTGTTAATCCTGTCACCATGACGGTGATGCTCTGGCGAGCGAACTTACAATCAATTCGACAGCGTTACCAAACGTTGCATTCATCAAGCCGCCTAGAGCCTGACCCATAGTCGCTGCCAACTCCTCGGTTGCGAAACTCAGAAGTGAAGCCAGCGGGATAATGGCCAAAAAGTTGAGCGTAAAGATGACGGTGCTATCCCAGTGCAGCGCACCCGCAATGATGCCCAGTGGCACGAAAATGAGAAGGACATTGACATAATCACGAACAAGAGTCGACCATGTTAGATGAGCAATTCGTCTAGGCCAGTGAGACCAGTGGCGCCGAGGCTTTTGACGTTGCTGGCGAAAACCAGAGTTGATGCGAGCTGTATCGCTGATTAAAGCCTGTCTCTCATCCGGGGGCTCCACAGAACCGTTTCTCGACGAGAATCCAGTCATGTTTCTTCTGGGTCCCCAAGAGACCCTTCGAACTGTCGAGCGGATGCTTGTAGCCGCTAGGAAGCCAATATCAGAAAAAAACGTTAGTGAGACTTGAAAGTTGTGTAGTCGACCAAGACACACGGCGCGCAACACGGAATAGAGTCAAAGATGGTATTGAGAAAAATTTCAGAAGATCGGAAAACCACAAGATCGATAAGAGAGTGTGGGGTCAACGAGTTAGGTTATCAGACTTGTGCTTTGCAAGTTCTGCAACAAATTCAAAGGAATGAAATTGTAGTTGGAGTAGGGTCGAATGGAAGTACTAGTACTGGAAATGATGGGGTGACTGAGCACTGCGGAGGGAATGAAACTGCGCCGTCGATCACAGCACAGGAGGAATGAAAAAAAAAGAGAGCGAAAAGGATAATGAAAGGGAACGAAGAGATGCCAATACCTGGGCGAAGGAAAGTAGATAATAGTGAGGGAATGGGGGGTGGAGTACGAGTAATTGGAGGTGAGAGACAAAAGGTGGTAGCACTACTGCTTCCCAGAAACCGTTGAAACATGGATTGGCTGAGCCAAGGAACTGTGGTTCAATCACTTACACATCGGATGAAGTTGTAATGTGGCAAGGAAACAAAGCCACAACTCTGCGACAGTCGGGGGATTATAACAATGTACGGAGGAGTAGTAGTAGAATGTCCTTGGGAGCTGCAGGCCGGTGATTAGTTTGTATCGCAGGATCGATTGACAAAAAGTCCGAGCTCGTGATCGGGAGTGATGGGAATGAAACGTTGTGTGGCTTGTCGCGTGGGATGATTCTTTTCCCTCACGAGTCCATGCAAGCCCGAAGCACAAGCCACGTATTCCCAGGAAGACAAAACAAATGGGGAGGGAGGGTAATCGTACAGGATCTTGATGAAGCTCCCAGTCCAACGACACAGCTAGAGTCTCAAAGAGAGGGGATTGGGACCCAGGGGGTTGTGAAGGAAAGCCAAGAGGATGGCTTCAGAGCATCTACTACGTACGTACCGCAATAAGGTCGCTAAACCCTGCAGTGAAAACAACAGATTCCGAGAGTTCCACTAGCCACGATAATTGGTTGTAAAGAGGCTCGAGTGGATCGAGTTTGATGGCTGCAGTGGAATTGAATCAAAAGCAGGTGGCAGGTGCGGTGCACAGCCCCAATCCAAGCATCCTACGGATATCAAGTTTGACCGTGAGATCGGCAGATTTCGTCACAATTTGAAGGAGCTCTTGCGGGATGAAGCGGGATGGGAATAAGACATGGCAGCACTCCTATTTAATAACGAGGTGAGACCCGATTGAGATGACGTTGGGCCAGCATCGTCTAGAGATTATGATGAAATCATGGCGGGCTGGAGGAGACACGACAGACACTAGCTAGGCTTTGCCGGCGATACGAATGCAACTGAACTGTAAGTCATCCGTGGTCTGGACCCAATTGTGTATGGTTAACCATCACAGCGAATGCAATGTACGATTAACTTCGGACACACTTGTTGCAGAGCTTGATAGATGAGTGAGGAACTGTTGGATACATTCTCCGGAGTATGAGAATCGCTGCATGCATGCATCAGCTTGACCCGATCGGGCAATGCTGGCGGGTGGGGCAAAGCCGAGGCTAAGCCGGAATGAGTCTGGATTCATTTTACTACTACTCCATATCGTCTATCAAGGCAAAGTATACCTTCTGTACAGTACTAAGAAGGTGTGTACAGTACTTTCACTTGACTGTGCTCGACATCCATGTGACTCTAAACCAAAGGTGGAAATGTCTTCCGATTGATGAACATATTCATTCCATCATCTGTCAGAGACTCAGAACCCACCTAAACTCAATAGATGGCCCCAAATACAACTTGAAAGTCAGTCAAACCATGGATTCAAGCTTGGGTGAACCAAATGCTAGTCTGCACTGCCACAAATGATCCAGAGGTTTTATGCGTTGGCCAGGGTTAGTAGCACATTCAAGGTTCACTTGGCAAATCGAGGGAGCCAATCACTCTCGGGATGTCTGCTATCATTGCAGACCACTACTAGGTACGCACCCAACAGACAGTGCAGTTGCAACAATCACCCCATTGAGATGGCCAACACTTGTATCGACAATTGGTATAAATTGTATAGGTGTAAAAAATATCCCAGACATAGACATCTTAATCATGTTCAGCCGAGCAGAATGGTACTTGAAGCAAGGAAAAAAGACATAAACGAATAACCGCCCTAAACAACCTCAACGTGCTCACTGTTCAGGCTCCTCCCAAGCCTATAATTGTCGTCAGTATCGGTACGTCCCGAAATCGCGCAAGTTAAAGGGACTTACCAGCCGCATAAGCCAGGTACCATGTCCGCGAGGCACCGCCATCAATCCAGCTGTAGTCGAAGTTGGACTGCGCAAAGAAGTTCCAGGACGTAACGGGGTCGATCAAAGCCAAATTGGCATACAGAACACCTTTCCAGCCACCTACCACATTGGATGCGGGAGTGCTCGCGTTGCTCGCAAAGAGGGCATTCCACTCTTCGCGGACGAAATTCGGCCGCCGTACAAATCCAGAAAATGGCAGCAGAGGCAACATATGGATTCTGCATGGGTCAGTTCGGGTCACAGAAAATTGAAACAAGGCACACTTGATGGATTCGACATACCCTTGAATATATTCGAGATTGGCACCAAAGTAGGTGGTATGATCCACCTTATTCTCGAAAAGCTGCATGTAGAGTGAGCAATACATTCAGTTACTGGGCAATAGACATCTCCACTTACAATACCAGTCACCTTGTTGGCGATGAAGTTAGCGGGCTGGTTCTTGTTGTCGCTCTCCAACAAGAAGTAGTTGTGCAAGCTGCGCTTCAAAACTCCCAGCATCAAGTTTCCTCGAGCTTCCAAGCTGGCATCGCCAATAGTCTTTCCCCACATCTTGAGCGCATATGCAAACATAGTGTCTTCGGAGGTGGACTCTTCGTCCTTGCCATCGAAAGACTCAAAGAGACCCTTGGCCCAGGAGTGTCCGTTGAACCAATCGAAAGCGCGAGAGAATGGGAAGTAAGGATCGTTTGCGGCAGAGTTACCAGCATCTCGTACCAGCATGTTGACCCAATCTTTGCTGCTTGATAGCCAGGTTGGATCCAGAGAGCCGATAATAGCTGCTGCGTGAATGAAATAACCGTAATGGAAATGGTGGTCATTGTAGTATGTATTTCCGAAGTCGGCGCCTGAATCACCGCCGTAACTCGCCGAGGAAACGACTCCTTTCCAGACAGTGTCATAAACCAATGGAAACTGCTGCTGGTTGCTGGTGAACCGCGCAAAGGCAGTTTTGAGATTCTGCAACGCTGAGGCGGCCAGATCAGGGTTTCCGCCTAGCTGGTTCACGGTGTACACCAAGGTCGCGAACTTGCTCAGCGCTTTCCCACTGTAGTACATGCTGTTCAAGTTGGTCTGGGCGTCGATGCTCTGATTGAGCTCTGTCGGTGCTACGCCCAGGATGACCTTCTGTGCCGCTGACGAGATACTGTTTACATTCCCGGCAGAAGTGGACCATGGAGCAAATCCCATGTCGATAGGAAGATCCGGCTCGACCATAGTCCACGTTTCCCCAACAACCGCTATCGCATTCCCCTTTGTAGTTGTTCGAAGAGTGATGCTTGTCATCCGGCCCTTGGTGGTGGCATCAAACGACTCAACATGATGAGGCAGAGCGTACATCATCAATGGGGTATCCTGTGTCTTGGTTCCCGACTTGGCCCAAGACAGCTGGTACGTGCCTGTGCGGGCACTCACAGTTCCAGAGATCGCAGCCTCTAGAGCAAAGACGCCGGCCGATCCGTCGAGCAGTTTCTCCCCTGAATCTCCAGCAGGGTTCTTGGTGACCTGTACAAACCCAGACCATCCAGCTGGGCCGCGGAAGTTGGTGTTGGACTCGAGCTGGAAGTTAGGGTCTTTGCCATCCTGCGGCACGGCATAGATGAGCCATGTGCTTCCATCCTCCATGGTAGCTTTGTACTTGAAGATGCCAACTCTTGGAGAGGCAGCCGAAACAACTTGTCTGAAGAATACACCAGTCTGGATGAGAGGCTGCAAATTCGTATACATGCCAGTCACAAAACCCATACCTTGCACAAGAGGGACCGTAAGACGCTGACTGGACCCGCTGTCCGGTTTCAAGACGGCATCCGCCGAGAATGGCAGAAGGTTTTCCCCGGTAAGCACGGTAGATGCCTTGAGCTCGGTTGCTGAGAGAATAAGGTGCTGGATGCCGATCGGGTTCACGAAATACGAAATGGGGTTCCCGGGTATCTTCGAGTTCGTTGGCCCGTTCGCAACCACGTTCGCCTCGTTGTGCCAAACTGCCATACCATAGCTCTGTGCATTACCAGACCCTTTAGCCCAGGCCACGGCATATGGATGAGTAAACGTAGCATTGGTCTGCGATCCTAGAAAAATGCCGCTGTAGAATTTATTTGTCTCGATAGGCGTATTGACGTTTTCCTATGACAGTTAGACGGATATCGGCAACATTCTTCATGAAACGTACAATTCCTTTCTTTGGCATGGGGTGATCATCTCTCGATGTCACAACTTGAGGGATTGCCCCCGTAGCCAGGGGCACAAACACATCTTGACCACCAGACATTTGTGTGACCGAGCCTAAAGCCAGTCAAGATTAGACCGCATGCCGTATATGGCTAGATACATAACTTACTTGGCACAACGGTTGATTGCGAAGAGGCAGCAGGGCTAGAAGCCTCACTTGGTTTGCTGTCGGGAACTGCCGTGGTTGAGGTTCCTGTTGAAGCGTTTCCGGTGGAATACGCAGAAGTTGGACTATCGTCAGAATCGTCAGATTCGTCTTCGGTATTGTCGTCAGTGTCGTCGCTATCTGTGCCAGTGGGAGTGGGCCTGTGGCCAGTTGGTCTATGAAAAGGACTGTCTTCTTCGGAGGTAGAATCTGGTTCTGGCGCCTCGACTGGGGAGTCGAGATCAATATCTCCAAAATCAGGCAATAAGAGATCGATCAGATCTGCCGGGCTTTCCAGGTTATGCAACAAGTCGTCGAGATTATGCGGCACATTCGTGACTGTGGGATAAGGTTGTGAAGACGGACGGCCTTCGCGTTCAAGACTGGTTGGGTAGTACTGGTTCAAAATAAGCAAGAGCAAACCCTCCCTCTATGATGAATGAACTTACACCCTGTGTCTCTGGAATAAGTAGCCTCTCAGTCTGAGCTGGGGGGAACTGGGTCCTCAACGCGGTCGTCGCTGAGGATGTAATCTGTGGTGCTGAGGCAACCTTCTCTGCGGCCAACAGCCATGTTAGCAAGAGTGACTGGTGCCATTTCATTCGTCTCTCCATCTTTTACGAAGTGCACGAAGTTGCAATGTGTCTCCCACAAGCGAAGGTATGAAGATAGGTAATTATAAGGGGTATATATGGGCGAAAAGGAGAAGAAATGGCTAAAGAGTGTATCCAAATTCTACCTCCGATGCTGGAACCGGTGTACACGACACAGAAAGCGCCGGCACACACCAAAATGAATATAAAAACGAGTGTCGAGAAAGCTGGAATGGGAAGCAGAGAGAACAGAAAAAAAAAATAAAGACTGAGTCGACAGCACAAAAGGATTGCAGGACCGAATAAATAGAAGGATGTCAACATTGCTTACCTGGTCGCGAGTATAGATTCCGGCCTCGGCCAACAAGAATCTCACCAGGCGCGAGATAAACTCCGTTCCTCGTGCATAAAGATACCAGGAAAAATAGAGATCACCCAAGTCAATTTACCGAAAGGGGATCACAGCGTGTCGATCTGTCAGGATGTTAACGATCGCGAAGGATATAAAGCATAACAACTCATGCGGCGGAATGCAGGGTCGAGGAGGGGAGGAATGTGCATAGGCAGTCAGGCACAGCGGGCAGAACGGCGTATGCAGTGCAGCTGGAGCACACGGGTATGTGCATGGGGTCTGGATAGAGACAGAGGTCTTTCAGGGACGACGAATGATGGGAGCAGGTGATAAAGGTACGTACATGTACAATTGGATTAAGGAGAATTGATGATTTGAACAAGAAAGGGTGTCGTGATGTTTGGGTGGATGGTTTTTAGGTTGAAGGATGAATTCAGTTGGAACAAACAAACCATGGGAGGGGGAGAATGACGGCGATGGATGCGGGATGGAGCCGGGAGTGGAGCCCCAGGAACAAGGCAGCAGCAGCAGCTTTTACTGTGCACTGTGTACTGTGTACTGTACTGTGTACTGTGTTGTCCTCCTCTCTCAACCATTTCTTCACTTTCTATTCCGTAAGCGTACCGGCTTAGGATTCAGGATTGTTCACTATCCTTCCTTACTCCGAAGTAGGCTGAATTTCACCTGGACACTTGATTGATTCTACCTATTCGTCCTCCTACCCCGACACAAAGATGCCAGCTTTGATGAAGGCTGGAAAGAATGTCTCATACTAAAGCGGGCCCTAGGCTTAACGTGTGCTTCCCAGCCATCGTCCAGCACATTCCAGTCAGACGAGTCAGCCAGCCCTCATAGTACATGACACGAGTTCATTTCAAAGTAGCCAGGCTGAACATGTCGATGTGACCGTGTCAATGGTTCGTTTCAGATTTAATGTCCATGTGGTTCGGCCTGCAGCCCATGGAGGGTCCAGATGGGTTCACACGACCAGATCAGCTCCAGCCAAGCAGACACTGCTGTTCAGTCCGTCAACCATACTAGATACACGTTGGGGATGACCAACCCCGGAGACTATGACAAGTCCCAGTGTCACTAGGACGGTCTCTCTAAAAGGAAACAGGTACTAATTGCCGCATAATGTGTAGATGGCTGCAGAATCGACTTTTTTCTTGCCAGTGTCCGTCAAGCTGACTTGGTATCATGACCCAATTTAACTCTACAATCAATCGTGAAAACAATGCACAACACTCTGGGCAAGCCCTCAGAAAATCTCCTCCTCGGTATACTTCGATGCCACTGTCCTGCAATCAATGCAGAAATGACAATTAGACCATGGGCTTCGACATGGGCTTAATGACGCCCTGCTTGATCATCACGCGAGGCTTGGTGGCACTCTGGAAAGTCTCCTTGGTAGACCACTCGGGACCAATAGGGAGACGGAGAGACCGTTCGTATTGCTGTTTGTTCTCGAATTGGTGAGGAAGCTGTTGGGCCATATACTTGTTGTTCTGGGACGACAAAAAATATTAGTGACGAGTTCGCATATAATCGATCCCAATGCAGTGGTCCTTACCTTCTTGACTCGTTTCTCGTTGATAATGACTCGGGATAGCTTGGCATCTTTCCGGTCTTCAGGTTTCACGCCCTCGACCTTGGTCAAGAAACGTTTCTGGCGCTTCTGTTGCTTCTTACTGATCCCATCACCAGCCCAGCTGCCCCAGCCGGGCAGTGTATTGTCAATGACCTGGTCATCTTCTTCCTTGATGGTATCAAGCTTCTCCTGCTCGAAGTCCTGGACAACCTCATCTCCCGCGAAAGCCCTCTTCACGAGGTCGTGGTTTTTGAGCAGCACTGGTACACTGTCTTCCTCGCTGTCGTATTCATCAGCGTCGGGATTCTTGCTTGGGACGACAGCTTTCTTTTGGACTTTGGAAACACCCTTAGCACCAGCATCACTTGGTTTAGCATCTTCAAGCGTGATGTCGACAGTCTGTTGAGTGTCGTCGGCTGTCACCCGGCGATTGTTCCGAGTAGTTTGCACCAACCACGGGTTTTCCTCCACTGGGGATTCTTCGCGTTCTGCAACCTGGCTCAAGGGCCGGGCGTTGGTCTTGTTGTTCTTGGGAGCCTGTCCTTTCTTCTGTGGGCGGTCGAGGACGATCTTCACGTCCTCGTCTACCTCGTGCACATCTGGCTCATCGTCTGATCCGGGAGCCTCCTCGAACTCGTTGCGAGGGGCTGCCTTGGGCTTGCTCCCCTTGACATCCGTTTCAGATTTGCCAAACTTGCGCCGTCCAACTTCAGACTCAGACTCGGCCTCCGATTGAGATTCTTCACCATGTAATTCACGGTTGAGCCGGCGGATCTCTGCATCGTTCTCTGCTTTGCGTGCAGCCTGTGCCTCCTGCATGAACTTCATTTTCATCAGGTTCGCGTGAGGACCTTTGTACTCGCTTGCATCGTCTTCGTCATTTCCTTCGAGCTTGCTAAGCTTCTGGCGGATCTTGCGCTTCTCGGCATCTGAAGCAGCCTCTTCGTCCCAGGGATCTTCGTCCTCCGACTCAGAACTAGAAGAGCCGAGATAATCTTCGTCACCGGTGTTGACTCTCTTGCCTTCGATCCTCTTACGGAGTTCTTCCTCGCGCAAGGCTTGCTCCTGTGTGCCCCTCCGAGCATCTTCGTCCCAAGCTGTGCGACCAGTCTGTTTTAAGCTCTTTGCCCACTTGCTTTCCTTGTGCTTGGAACCCATTCTCGCCTCCGCCCTGAGACGCTCGTTCTTTTCTCTTTCCAGTTCATCTAAATCAACACCGGCTTCCAAGAGAGCTTGTCTTTCCTGAAGTTCCTGTTTCTCGCGTTCCTTGCGGTGCACCCGGCGATAAGACTTGCTCTTGATCTTCTTGATTCGTTTCGCGCGTACTTCTTCCCGAAACAACAGATCACGTCTCTTCCGTAGTTCGGCTCTACGAGCCTGAATCTCTTCGATGGGTAGTCTGCGTTCTTGTAGTTCTTCCATTGCCTGTAACTGATCCTCGGCCGACTTTCCGTTCGTCTCCGCAAGTCCACTTTCAACAAGAATATTCTGAATCGTGCTTTCAAGATCGGTGCGCGGCTCAGGCGCGCTCAGGCGATGTTGTTGGGTTGCATCTGGGTCGGGTAAAGGAAACATGAGATGCTCAGCCCGACGGTTGGCCTTGACAGTGTCTAGCCACCTGTCGAGTGTTTCCTTGCTTTTGTCATATGCAGCCGCTCGGTCCAGGCGATCCTGCTGACGCTTTGCGAGAGGAGCATCCAACTTTCCAGGAATGCCAGATGACTTCTTAGGCGCAGACGCATCTGAGTCAACGTGCTTCAATGAGCTCTTGAGCCGGGAGTCCGTGATGGAAGGTAGAAGATCGGCAACGGTGAGTTTGCGTGTAGACGTCAAGCCGAACTCTGTCGGAGTCGCTTGTTCTTGCCCACCACCCGTCTTCCGAGTCGGTTTGGAGGCAGTTTGGGTGTTCATTGAGTCGACAAAGCTCTGTAGTTTTGCGAGGCCATGCTGCTGATCACCATCGTTTTCGTCTTCAGAGAATGATAGTTCACTGTCATCGTCGGAGTCGCTTTCTTCAGTTCCGCTGTCGTATTCTTCCGAATCGTCGCTCCCTGCCGCCTGCTTCGATCTTGCCTTTGCATTCTTAGCTTCCTCCTCATCCTCCATCGCCGTGTTCATGTCCCAAGCAGTAGCCAAGTCGACTGCGTCCTCACCGAGATCGTCATCGTCGTCTAGCTCGTCGTCGTCGTCGTCGTCGTCTTCTTCAGACTCATCCACATCTTCCGACAGAGTGATTTCGCGAGTACGCTTCTTCTTTTCCGGAACCTTATGCTTCGGCTTGGAGCTGCCACGGAAGGTGAAACCCTCGAACCGTTCCTCGTCGCTAGAGCCTAACGCTTCGTCACTGTCGATATCCTCGTCATCGTCGCTGTCAACCTCTCCCAGTCTCCACCTATTCCCTTCGCCATCGCTACCGACATTGGATCCCATCTCAGATTCGTCATCGCCAGTCCGACGGCGCTTGTTGTCCGGTGTGTCTGAATCTTCCGGGTCGCGACCGATGTTGCGCTTGCGTTTGAACTGTTCATCTTCTTCTCCAAAACGACTCCGCCTCATCTTCACTTTGGTCGGGAATTCACTTTCTGCGATGGAAAACGCATTGAGCATCTTTCCAGATGACTTCTTCTGGGCGGATTTCTTTTTGGGGGCCGGTTTGCGGTCTCGGTCCGTCGGACCGCGCATTTGCGTCTGCTGGCGAGGCATGGCTGCTGGTCCTCGCTCTGGGAGGTGATATAACCGAAATGAAGTCTATACAAGCGAGAATATCAAATGCGAAATGCCGGGATGTCGTTAAATAAAAATATAATACCACGCAACGACTTTGCGCAGATGAGGTTGTGTACTGACTGCAACAATTGCGGCCGGATTTTTTTTTCTGTAGTAGTTGATGCGGATCAAGAAAAAAAAGGTCTTGGCGGGGCGGAGATACTCCTAGTGCCGTCCGAACCCCCAGAAGAGCCTTTTTGTCCGCTGACCGTCCGTCCCTCCGTCCCCTCGATCTCCGCAAAACCCATTGAATGTGAAAGGACCTTTTGACAGATTGTCCCCGCCGTCAATCCTACTCCGTCATGTTTAAGCCCTCCAAGCCGATGATGGCGCGCTTGCGCCTGACCACGAAGCAAGTCAATGGCGGTTACTACAAGGGAAACCGGACCGGCTCCATGGGTTTCTTCGCAAAGAACGGATCCTACGTGATCGACTGGAAGAAAGTCCGCACATACGTTGTTCCCGATAATTTGGATCAATTCAAGGTATGGGAGCTATAGTTCAAGTGGGAGGACTTCATGAATCAACTGGCTGTGATCGTGTCAAGCAAGCAAGCTAATGTGTCGATCGCAAATAAATCAGCTTACCCCGTTCGTCACGAAAGTCATGAGCCCGACGCAGTCCAAGTACACCCGCGAACTGGTGAAAAATGACAGAGTCATCACGGTGGAGCGTGCTCTCGAGGGCAAGGACTACTTGGATATGTGGGCGCTGGACAACGGTCCGGAGGTTCTCGAGCAGGAGCGCCTAGACGCCGCGCTCGAGAAAAAGGAGCAGCGCCGAGCCAAGAAGGAGGCTAAACTTGCGGAGGAGCGTGAAAAGGCCAAGAAGGCTGCTCGCCGGGCTGAGTACAAGAAGGTCAGAGCGGAGGAGGATGCCATTCTTGCCGCAAGGCTCCAGGAAGAGGCGGCAGCTGCGGAGGCCGAGACGGCCAAGTCGACGACACCATGAGATACTCATCCCTGGAAAGAAACACGTTCATACTGGGGCAACACCCTCACTGCTTCCGGCAGTCGCTTCCCCCTCTCTTAACGACAATGGCGATTACCGGGTTGATGTGGCAGTCACTGTTGGGGACGTTCCAGCCTGTCCAGAATTCAGCGTCTGGTTTGTACTGGTTGTATCATATGTATAGTGTTTGTTTGTGGTGCTGAAAGGCGGGTGACATCGTTCGTTTGGACGATATACTTGGCTAGGGCGCAGAGGGGATGACAGGTCCTTAGTACCTTACTGGGTTAGCATTTCATCGATGCATGTATTGGTTTTGGGGCGTCTCTTGGGCTTTTTCTGCAGTTCAGCAAACGATCATATAGTCTTGCTTTGTTCAAATACATGGACTCTCATAACTGAGTCAAATAGCCCGCTGTTTGATATTACTCCGTATATACTAGGTAGTAGGGATAAATTGCAGGTGACTAGTATATCGGACTTGACGGTTTTATCAAGTAGACCATAAATGTAATTGGCTAATGGTCGACCTTTTGTGTCAATGGACTACATGTTTCCTTCAACTTGCAAGTATTCCGATGGCAGTGACAAATCACTTACTATCACGCATACTAGTACCCATTCGATAAGTATATATTTCGGGCAGCGATCATGATTTTGCATGAGCCAGATACCATTGGCACAGGCATAACTGCCGGTAATCTCGGCGTATGAAGTAAGATAAGGGCTTTTGACAACGATTACCAGCAACAGATTCTCGAAGTATCTCTTAATAATACATTGCTAGCATTAAATTGATCCGTCATCTGTATGTAGCAATATCACGTAGCGGATGAAAGTCACGCATCCGTGGGGTGGGGGAAGTGGCAATAGAAAACACACAGCATGAACAGTGCGTGGCCGTAAGGACGCTTGCTCCGCATCGGCACGAGCAGTTCGGCCGTCAGTCTCGAGTAGTTACCGTACCTTATGGCATAAGAATGGCCCAATTCATCATTCACTCATTTCCCCTCCAACGCCTCCGACACTTCGCCGCATAACTGGGGCATTTCCTTGCGCATTGCGACATGGAACCGTCTGTGTCATGCCTATAATATCCGTCACAATAAATCTCATCTCGCCATTTTCATCTTCTATTCCTCTATACTAGACGTGACCTCCAACAAGTCATGTTTCAATCATTTACGGGGAACTCCCGTCGTCCACGGCAGGTCAACCTTGGAGGCCGCAACACGAACCCTTTCGCCGCATATCCCTCCGGGAGACAGAACCCCCACGGGGCAGGTCCGCAGAATACGCTTGCAATTGCTCAACAGGAACGGTTACTGAGACAGCAGGAGAGGGAGCGATTAGGGGCGAGTCGGGTTATACAACGGACATGGAGGGGTTATCGGAGTAGGAAGATAACGCACAATGTGTGGCGTACCGACTGGGATGCCACGCAGAAGCAGGCGACGGGGGGCCTTTTCTCATTTGAAGGCCTCCTGAAGCAGCAAGATGCATTTCTACAGCAGCCTCACCGCTATGAGACGGCCGCGGCCTGCTTGTCACAGCTGCGTCTGCTCGTGCATTTCTTGGAACCGTGGAAGAGTGATGATGTCCTCCGGCTGCTGTACTTCTCGGGGGTCTTCCAGAAAACCCTGAATGAAGTCCCCACGATAGCGACCGAGGGAGAATGGACGACGCCGTTGACTCGACTGGCGAGATTGACTCTTCGTGTGCTCCGTACCGCAACGACTCCGACGCTGCCGGCATCTGCGATCGGCCCTCTTCTTCAGCTACTCATTTTTCTCACGGGTCTCATACCGAAGCAAATAGCCCGCCTTGGCCGTGACTACTATTCTGTCATGACGATCCTGACGACGGTTGGGAAGTCTCAACTTTCCGGGGACAGCCTTATCGAGTGCGTTTTGGCCGTGCTTCGGCCGATCACCTCCGAAACTCTGACAGCTTATGAATGGTTTGCGAAGTGCTACTTGACCATTCCAGATCTTCCCCGATATCTCGGTAATTTGGATCGTCTGGCTAACAGTATCAACTACAAGCTTTTGACGTCCGCTCTTAGCCCTTTGCAGGGGTATTTCCGTGAGCGTCAGCGCGAGGATACAGATTCTTGTCTCTGGATGCTCGCTTATTACATCTACTTTCATCGGTCTGCATTGGGAAACCAGGCCGGGCAGCAAGCGCCAGACTCTGGCTTTGTCAAGGTCGTGTCTGACATGCTGAATTCCACTGCAATGCACATATCCCGGCGTATGGGACAGGATGATACTAATGACGTGGAGAACGACCCCGAAAGAGCTCCGTTTCATCCTTTCATCAAAGACCAGCTCGCCAGCCTTGTCAATCAAAGCAGTATTACAGGCCTCCTTTCTCAGCTCCAATCCACGCAGCTCTCACAAGGCGAGCTAGCAGACGCTCATTCGGATGCATCCAGGGAAGCGAAGGTCCTTGCTACATATGCACTGACACTATTGAGAGTGTTTCCTCGACGCGGTGATGACATCCGCATGTGGCTGTATCTAGGCTCAGCAACATCGGACCAGCAGTTGACAGGTCACAAGGGCGCCCAAATACCGGCCATCAAATATTTCTGGCACGCATCTAGATCTAGCCGAATCTTCGCTGCCATAAGTCAAGACTCATCTAAGGTTCTGCCTCTACTGAAGCCTGCTGATGACTCCGTGGATCTAAGACTTAGGGGAATGTCCCAGACAGAGAGGGATGAAGAATGGACTATAATCCTTCTCTTCCTTGAACTTTATACATTCGTGCTGAAGGTGATGGACGACGAAGAGTTTTTCTCGAATGAGTCCTCTTTCACAGCATCGTCTAATTCCAGAGTGTCATGGACCAAGGAGAGCGCCTTGCCGTTGACAGATATCAAAGAGATGACGGTCTTCCTTAAGAATCTTGGATTCACGTTGTATTGGAACTCAGCAGATCTGAGTGAGCACGAAATTGTCCAGGGTACTGGTGGGATTCGAAGTTATTTCAGCTCCTCCGCGCTCCCGTCTGATCCCATGGCGGGTGTAAGAGAGATCGAGACCAAGAACAAGGAGAAAGGGCTTGCTGGTGTTACGGGCATCCCTCTTGACTATTTCAAAGGCCTTGTCACAGGCTTACTGAGGATGATTCACGAGCGAGATTCGAGAAGGAAATTCCTCCCTGACGGGCACTGGTTGATGACAAGCCGTTTCGACATGGAAGGATTCATTCCCGCCGTTGTTGCGGAGGAGGAGAACCGACATCAACTTCAGGATGAGGACGATGAAGCAGAGAATGATCTAACTTCAGATACTCTTTTTGAGCCATCCTTAGGGCTTATTGGCACCGGCCGTGCTCAGCAAACCCGTCGGGTTGAGGCTCTCAGACGTCGCCAACAACAAGCTGCTCGCCGAAAGCAACTCGAAGCGGTAGCCCCGCGACTTGAAATTCTCAGGAACATGCCCTTTTTCATCCCATTTGCAACCAGAGTTCAGATTTTTCGCGAATTTATATATCGCGATCAGATCCGCCGGAGACACGGGTTTGTTGACCCAGATGCCTGGCGTATGTCAGTAGCCGAAGCCACTATGGGCCGTATGATCGATGGGCGCCCTGCTGCGCACGATGTCTTAAGTCGCCACCATGCGAATATCAGGCGTGAGAGTGTCTTCGAAGATGCATTCCAGGAGTTCTACGAGCTGGGCGAGGGTCTCAAGGAGCCGATCCAGATCACATTCATCGACAAGTGGAACAATGCGGAAGCTGGGATTGACGGCGGTGGTGTGACCAAAGAATTCTTGACCAGTGTGACCAGTGAGGCTTTCAAATCTACGAACGAGATGAGCTTGTTTGAAGAGAACGACCAACATTTGCTCTATCCCAACCCGGCGGCGGTCGAGCAACGCAAAGAGCTGTTAAGGCAGATCGGCTTGCAAGAGAACACTCCAGACTGGAACGAAAAAGTACGGGAGTTCCTCAGACGGTATGAGTTCCTGGGTCGGATCATTGGGAAGTGCATGTATGAAGGCATTTTGGTCGACGTCAACTTCGCGCCATTTTTCCTGCTGAAGTGGGCATTGTCAGGGGGAGCAGGCTCAGCCCAGCGGGAAACGGCATATCGTGCCAACCTCAACGATCTCAAGGATCTGGATCAAGGGCTTTATCAGGGTCTGGTAAGTTCTATGTTGCGAACGACCTTATGCTATAGTCATTGATTCTTATTTGTTTGCAGCTCCAACTGAAGAACTACCCGGGCGATGTGGAAGATTTTTCCTTGAATTTCACTATTACCGACACTATACCTCTGCCGGGTTCGGGCAGTCGAACAATCACCCGCGACCTGAAAAGTCAAGGGTCTGACATACCCGTGACGAACCAGAACCGACTGGTGTACATCTCCTATATCGCTCGCTATCGCCTCCAGGTCCAACCTGCGCTACAGACGAACGCTTTTCTGCAAGGACTTGGACAGATCATACAGCCGTCATGGCTATCCATGTTCAACCAGACGGAGCTGCAGACTCTCGTTAGCGGGGACCGAGGTGAGATTGACGTTGCAGATCTGAGACGTAACACTCTCTATGGCGGAGTTTATACAATCGGGGACGACAATGAAGAGCATCCGACGATCAAGCTGTTCTGGCAAGTCATGGAGAGTATGACGAATGAACAAAGGCAGAACGTGCTTCGGTTTGTCACCTCCACTCCGCGGGCGCCTTTGTTGGGTTTCAGCCATCTCAACCCCCGCTTCAGCATCCGTGATTCCAGTGAGGATCAGGATCGACTGCCTAGCACCAGCACCTGCGTAAATCTTCTCAAGCTCCCACGGTACAGTAACGCTGAGCTGCTACGGGAGAAACTTCTTTATGCTGTCAACTCTGGAGCCGGCTTTGACTTGAGCTGAGGTTTGTTGAGACTATTTGTCAATAGAGCTTTTACGCACGTTTATCTGGGTGTGTATCGAATGAACCCTTGACTCGATTTGCATAGCTCAGGCGTCATGGTGATCAATCTTTTATTGTTCCTATCGTTTTGACCTCCATCTTTGTGGTTCCCGATTTGCTCATCATGGCGCTATCTCACACTTGAAAGTATGAGATGGTCGTCATTTTCAAGGTAGCATCTTATTTACATTTAGATTCCCAAATAAAGAACCCAGTGATTCAAGCACATAGTGCCAAACGTCGATGATTGTCAATTTGAATTGACACCTGAGGCATACGGGCTGCCATACAATGATTGAACCCGAGTTGAGTTTTTGCGTTTCTTTGCCGCTGGAAGCTAACAGCCTTACTTAACCCCCAGCAAAACCCACCATTCCGTAATAAGCCGTTGAGGCGGCGAGAGACTATCGCCCAAAGAAGACTAGGCTGAGTGTCTGACCCAAAGAGAGACTGAGAAAATTCTCTCTTTGACTTTTCCAGAACAGTTTGTAGGTAAGAAAAAAGTTGAAAAAATTAAATCACCCAGTGAGTAAAAGACCAAAAAGACCAAAAAGACCAAAAAGGTTGTTTCAATCTTCGTTCGCCGTCTAGTATTCTTTCTTTCCCTCTTCATCCGCTTTTTCTTTCTTTTCTTTTCTTCCTTCCCCCCCCCTCCCAAAAAAATAATAAAAGCCTTTTCTGCTGCCTCATCCCCAGCACTTTTTCCCCCACCTCTTCTCTTCTTCCTTCTCTCATCTCTCTCTCCCTTATTTTCCAATTCTCTTATCGGAAAAAAATTCATAAAAAAACCGGAAAACCTACAAAAAAACTAAAGTATAACTCCCCCTCTGATCCCCTCATTCTCGTGATCTCGTGGTATATTCTGTCACTTTTTTTTTCCCACACTACTTGCGGACTGTGCGGTGCGGTGTGTGTGTGTGCGTGTTGTGTGGGCGTGCTTGCAGCTGGAGAAATCTTTCCACTCAGACACTTCCATCCAATTTCATCTCCCTTTCTTGCTGTCCACTGTCGACTACTCTCTATCCACCACTTTGTGTGATAGTGTGTTGTTTTGCTTTTTGACTTAACCGCGGTCCTCTGCTTTCCCGTCCTCTCGACTGTCTTCGATAGACCTGCCTGGTGCTCATCTAGGTCGTACGTTTGTCGCCTTGACTCTGATCATTAATCCTCCTCCTCACTACCCCAAACCACGCTTGTGCTTGCTTTTCCATCACTTTGGTGGACAGCAGCTGCCTTCGTGACACCGCGCATTTGCTCATACTTGTCGTTCTGTGTGCTTCGTGATTGTCGCCAATGGTTGATGCTATACTTTGTATCTTGTGATTCTCGCTTACAGCCGAAACCCTGTGAAAACAACACGCTTATCCTGCCGCTTTCGCTGCCTGGATTGAATCGAGTTTGAGCTTCAACTAACTCGCCTTCTCTTCTTACAGTAACACCACAAAAATGTCTGCTGAAGCTGCTACCACTCCCGTCGTTGACAACACTGCCAACGGCGCCCCTGAGGCCAGCCCTGCTGCTGCTGCTGCTGCTCCCAGTGGAACCCCCGAGGTCACCGCTGTTGAGAACGCCGCTCCTGCCCCCAACAACAACCAGCCTCACTCCGCTTCCCTCTATGTCGGTGAACTCGACCCCTCTGTCACCGAGGCTATGCTCTACGAGCTCTTCTCCTCCATCGGCCAGGTCGCCTCCATCCGTGTTTGCCGTGATGCCGTCACCAGACGCTCCCTCGGATATGCCTACGTCAACTACAACAACACCGCTGACGGTGAGCGCGCTCTCGAAGACCTTAACTACACTCTGATCAAGGGCAAGCCCTGCCGTATCATGTGGTCCCAGCGTGACCCCGCCCTCCGCAAGACTGGTCAGGGCAACGTTTTCATCAAGAACCTCGACAGCGCCATCGACAACAAGGCTCTCCACGATACCTTTGCTGCTTTCGGTAACATTCTGAGCTGCAAGGTCGCTCAGGATGAGTTTGGAAACTCCAAGGGCTACGGTTTCGTTCACTACGAGACTGCTGAGGCCGCCAACAACGCCATCAAGCACGTCAACGGCATGCTGTTGAACGACAAGAAGGTCTTCGTCGGCCACCACATCTCCAAGAAGGACCGTCAGAGCAAGTTCGAGGAGATGAAGGCTAACTTCACCAACGTCTACATCAAGAACCTGGACGCTGACATCGATGACGAGGAGTTCCGCAAGCTTTTCGAGAAGTTCGGTGAGATCACCTCCGCCACCCTGAGCCGTGACCAGGAGGGCAAGAGCCGTGGATTCGGCTTCGTCAACTTCTCCACCCACGACAGCGCGCAGGCCGCCGTTGAGGAGATGAACGAGAAGGAGATCCGCACTCAGAAGCTCTACGTTGGCCGTGCCCAGAAGAAGCACGAGCGTGAGGAGGAGCTCCGCAAGCAGTACGAGGCTGCCCGCTTGGAGAAGGCCTCCAAGTACCAGGGTGTTAACCTCTACGTCAAGAACTTGACTGATGATGTCGACGACGAGAAGTTGCGCGAGCTTTTCGGACCTTATGGCACCATCACCTCCGCCAAGGTCATGCGCGACAGTGTCAACGGTGAACGCACCCAGTCTCCCGACTCTGCTGGTAAGGAGAAGGAGGCCAACAAGGAGAATGAGAAGGAGGCCACCGAGGAGGCCGCCGAGGAATCTACCGAGAAGACCGAGGAGAAGGCCAGCGAGTCCTCCGACGAGAAGGAGTCCAAGAAGTCCGACAAGAAGGGTCTTGGCAAGAGCAAGGGCTTCGGTTTCGTCTGCTTCAGCAGCCCCGATGAGGCTTCCAAGGCTGTCACCGAGATGAACCAGCGCATGATCAACGGCAAACCCCTCTACGTCGCTCTTGCTCAGCGCAAGGACGTCCGCAGAAGCCAGCTTGAGGCCAGCATCCAGGCTCGCAACACCATCAGACAGCAGCAAGCCGCCGCTGCCGCTGGTATGCCCCAACCTGTATGTATTTCCCCATCGGATTTTGCCTTTTTTTTTTATCTTCCAAGCTAACTCATTCCTAGTACATGCAACCCGCCGTCTTCTACGGTCCCGGTCAGCAGGGCTTCATCCCCGCTGGTGGCCAGCGTGGTGGTATGCCCTTCCCCGCTCAGCCCGGCATGGTCATGGGTATCCCCGGTGGACGCCCTGGCCAGTACCCCGGTCCTTTCCCTGGTCAGCAGGGTGGTCGCGGCATGGGTCCCAACCAGCAGATGCCCCCCAACTTCGCCCAGGGCATTCCCATGGGCGCCATGCAGGGCCCTGGTGGCATTCCTAACGGCATGGGTTATCCTCAGATGGGTCAGGTTCAGTTCGGTCGCGGCGCTGGTGGCCGTGGTCAGGTTCCTGGCATGCCCATGGGCCAGGGTATGCGCGGTGGTCCCGGCTACGGCCGTGGCGGTGTTCCCCTCCAGCAGGGTCAGATGCGCCCTGGCCAGGGTGCTCGCGGACAGAACGCTGCTCAGCCCGCTGCCAACCAGGAGGGTGCTCCCGCCGGTCTGACCGCCCAGACCCTCGGTGCTGCTCCTCCTGCTCAGCAGAAGCAGATGCTTGGTGAGGCTCTTTACCCTAAGATCCAGGCCCAGCAGCCCGAGCTTGCTGGCAAGATCACCGGTATGCTTCTCGAGATGGAGAACACTGAGCTTCTCAGCCTGTGAGTATTCCCTGGACTTTTTTTTTATCCCAATATGCGATCCTGAGCCGAAGCTAATATTCCATCTCCCAGGCTCGAGGATGACGAAGCTCTCCGCGCTAAGGTCGATGAGGCCCTCAGCGTTTATGATGAGTACATGAAGAACAAGGGTGGCGAGCCCGAGGCTTCCGGCGAGGCTGAGAAGCCCAAGGAGGAGGCCAAGGAGACCGCGACCGAAGAGAACAAGTCGTAAATTAGTGTCTCAAATGCCTGCCGCGGCGGCCTGATACTGCAGACTGCCATGTCGGGATTTTGACTCCCACCTACTTTTGATGACCTCGATTACTCCTTTCTACTCAATTAACGATTTATCTCCCTTATCTCCCTTATCTTCGACCTTTCTCATCCCCCTCCCCCTCATACTCTCTATTCCGTTTCTTTTCTTTTCTTTTTTTTTTTTTTTTTTTTTTTTTTTTTTTTTCCCCTATTTCCGTCCTGGTCTGATATCCCTGGGTTCCCAAAAGTTTCTTTGTGCGTGGTGTCGTCGGGCCTTGTTCAGTGAGCAACATGTTATTGGATCCTTCTTCTCATACCATTCCATTTTTCTTCCCACTTCTCAAGGGGTTGAGCATGCTATGTGGTCAACTTCTTCTTTTCACGATTCAATTGATGAAAACGGTGTTGCGCGCAAACGGGTTGATTCCATGATGCAAGCGGGGGAAAAACTTTGAACTGTTACAAAGACTGGGATCGGAGATAAAAGTTGCTTCTTCGGATATGTCATGGTTGCGATCGTCTTCTTCATCTACATGTTGTTATGAACCAGACTGGGGAAGGAAGTTGCGATATTGCTTTTCTCTCTTCCTATCCCGTCAGAACTTCAACCTACCTCGTATCCGATGATATGACACGAGTGTAATATAGACTTATGACTTCCTCACGGGATGTATAATCTTGCTGGTTTCTTTCACTTTGTGTAGACGTAGGCTAAATTGTAGTACTATGGCCAGAGTCAAGCTTAGAAGATGTGCTCACACATGATGGTAATTAGTATATAGGTTAGTAGTGACTCTATATGTGAATATTTACGGCACCATGTGACCAAGACTCTTAATACTAGAAGGTAGGGAATTGCTGTCCGAACATGTCGGCCAGGTCATCGAAGTTGCTCCCCTGCAACAAGTCAATCATATCAGCATCCACCCCATCCATGGCCATGAAGCCAGAGAATTGGCCCCTGTCCTCTGGGTCACCGTAACCACCGTCCCTACTTCTCTCGTGATGAAGATGCTGCTGATTGCCCAAGAGTCCCGCATCCAGCAAAGGCTCCGCTGATCCAGTGACATCGCTTTGATTATGATTATTATTGTTGTTGTTCTTGTGGCCATAAGCGAGGGAATCTTCAGCGACCAGATGGCTCAAAACTGCAGTTGGAGGAAGTCTGCTGCTGCGACGGTGACCAAAACCACTTGAGGGAATTGGTCGGTCTGAGGCATGTTGCTGTTGCTGTTGCTGCTGGAGGTGGTCTTGGTCGTGATCGTGGTCATCTAGCTTGCGTTTTCGAGTCCGAGGAGTATCATTTGCCGTTCCGGGGCGCTGGAGGATGGTACTAGTACTGGTGGTTTGGTGGTGATGATGGATGTGGCGGGAGAGAAGAGTGAGGGATCTGTGGCATTGTTTGGCGGTTTCCCATTGACGGGCCATGCTTTCAAGGATGGAGAGGCATCTAAAAATCTCTCTGCAGGGGATTCGAGTAAGTGATTGGTTTGCTTAGACAGGTTAGAAGGGAATGAGGGTGCTGGAGGAAAGGCGGGAACAAGGTTGTGGGAGAGGATGGATGCGAGGGCAGGTTAAGGACTTGGAGTAAAAATTCAACGGAGCAAGTTTTAAAACATACCGGGATCCCTTCGCCAGAACGTATTGTTGGAGTTGACATGCAAACGCGAGAACTAGTCCGGACATCCATGCTGCCGATAGAAATCCGGGCCAGAAGAAGGCCTGGCCGCTTTCTTGTTGGATGGTCAGGGCTGCGAGGATCTCCCGCGCGGCGCCGATGCAGGTTTGCAGGCCGGAGCAGAATTCAGGGCTGGACGGGTGGAGGGACAGGGAGGGGCGGTTGATGAGGAGGATGAGATGCTGGTAGAGGACGGTGAAGAAGGGAGCAAAGTTGAAGGGGGAGTTAGGGTCTGTTGCGGCGGTTGCGGCGGAGGTGGAGGCGTCTTCCCGGGCGGATGCAGCCTGTTGTTGTTGTTGTTGATTATGACCACCGTGCTGAAGGGTTTCAATGGACAGACTGTTCCACCATTTGTGGACGTCGGTGATGAGGTAAAGCACCGCACTGTGAGGGACGGAGCGCACGAGAATGGACTTGTGGAAGAGTTCGAGCGCTCGCCCTGTTAGTTTGCCGGACTCGACGTAGCTGGCGAAAACGAGTTCTCGTCGGTGCTGTTCGTGATTCTCGACGAAATCCCTCGGCGGCAGGTGGCTTGCTGCCGGGGGCTGTTGGCCATAAGCTGACTTGTTGGGTTGGAGTGATCGGTCTTCTTCTGGTGAGATGGGCGACGATCCTGGAGAGATCGGGGAAATGGCGCGTCTGATCGCATTGATCCTCTCATAAGAACCTGGAATGTGAATCTCGGTGGCAAGAGGCGGGCAGACATCAATATCCGAATCTTGGATCCCAAGAGGCAGACCGAGCGTTTGACTCAGGTATCGGTCGATGGCATATGCGGACCAGAAGATCCTCTTGCGTAGCTGTCGGTCATGAGAGGTGAGTTCCTTGTAACGAAATGGGCAGCGATGGAGGCCCGCGTGTAGTATAGATCGAAGCACACAGCCACCGACAGTGGATGCTGCGCGAAGTGACATCTTGGCTACGAGATACAGTTGACAGGCGAGAAGCGCCTGCACGGAGAGAAGATCGTGTCTGCAAGATAGAGTTCCCAGCAGGGTATGGATTTTGCTAGGGGACTCGATGCGCGATTCCGGAAGAAGATTCGCTTGCGGAGATAATAAGCCAGCCAGATTGAAGACGCATTGAAAGATGATGGTCCAGCAAGCATGTCTTTGTTCTTCTGAAGGGAGAGCCTCCACGGTCGACTCAGGTCCTTCGGAGCATAGCCCTTCCATGGCCTGTAGAAACGACGGACCATGTAGGAAAGGAAACAGCGGATGCCATACTTTGAAGTACATCATCATCAGCTCCCGGGCTGTACCCAGCGGCGGAAATTCCCCCAGGATCGCTGCTACCGTGGAGTCATATTTCCAGTGTCGCAAGGCATGGCCAGTCGCGCGAGCGAGTGGAGATGTTGCGGTAGGCACTGAAGCCGATCGCCGCGCAGAGGGCAGTTCTTCGCTGCCTACAAGAGTATCTTCGGGGGGCGGAAATCCCTGGCTAGAAGACGCAGCATCTAACGGGCCCAGGCTCTGGGAAAAAGCCCGTCGCACGGTCTTGACGAAGTAAACGCCGCTGGAGCTGCCGACGAATTCACTTTCTTCCTGGGAGTGTGCAGTCAAGGACCCGATTTCAGACGGACCGGACGCGGGTACTGGAGACCGCATCTTGACAGGAGCATGATGCCCCTCTCCAGCAAGTTGTGAGTACCCAGTGAAAAAGATATCAGAAAAGTGGATGCTGCAATGAAGCTATTGATGGTCCAGCAAAGTGACTCGGCTCGGAAATCAGCCGAAGAGGATCCGCCGCAGTCATTCGCTTAGTCAGTCACACATCGCTCGCCCTAGAATGACTCGAAGAATGATGAAGTCATAATTCGAGTAGGAACATGTCTATTGGATTTATTTCAAAGAGCATACTAGATCTAGTATTGGTGCGGCAACAATTGCTCAATTTCCTTCTTGACTGCATCGACCACATCTTGAGTCGTTGCGGTGCCACCAAGATCAGCCGTCAAGATACCAGCTGCGCACACTTTCTCCACACAGTCCATCAATTTCTTCGCAGCCTCCTTCTCCCCCAGCCATTGCAGCATTTCCGCAGCTGACCAGAAAGTAGCCACGGGATTGGCGATACCCTTGCCCATGATATCAAAGGCACTCCCATGGACTGGCTCGAAGATGGACGGGTTCTTTCGTGTAGGATCCAGGTTTGCCGAGGGAGCCACGCCGATCGACCCTGCTAGGCTAGCAGCGAGATCAGACAGGATGTCCATGTGTAAATTAGTGCCCACGATAGTGTCCAGTGACTCTGGCTTGTTCACCATACGAATAGTCATGGCATCCACCAGCATCTTATCCCAGGGTACGTCGGGAAAGTCTTTCGATACCTCCTCCGCGATCTTGTCCCATAGGACCATGCCGTATCGCATGGCGTTACTCTTGGTCACCACCGTGAGATGGCGGCGCGGCCTCGAGCGTGCAGTCTCAAAAGCAAATCGCATGATCCTTTCGATACCGACTCGAGTGAAGATCGCCACTTCCGTTGCGGTTTCCCATGGCTGATTGATGTGACTGATTCCACCCTGACCACAGTATTCGCCTTCCGAGTTCTCTCGAACAAGCATCCAATCGATTCCCTCCGTTGCAGTTGCAAGAGGAGACCTGGTCCCCGGAAAAGTGCGCACGGGACGAACGTTGGCGTAGAGCTGTAGGGGCCCACGAATGGCCAAAAGCAGGCCCCAAAGGGAAACATGGTCGGGGACATCTAAGGAGTTCCTATAAGCACTAAGACGCTGTCTGCAGGGAATGCTGAGTACCTGGATGTCCTACTGAGCCGAACAAACCTGCGTCGAACTTTCGCAGAATTTCCAGGGCGTCTTCAGACGCATACCGACCCGTCTGCTGGTAGTAATCTGTTCCCCATGGGATGTGGTCGAAATCGATGTCGAAGGTACCGAGAGTTTGTGCCAGCTTGGTGACTACTTTGATTGTCGCCTTGACCACCTCCAGGCCGATTCCGTCTCCTGGAATAGATGCAATACGGTAGGAAGTCTTTCCAGCCATTCTGTTGTCCGGGAAGTAGATGGAGTAGAGCCAGTGTTAGCAGCATGCGATACCCCGCATGTTGGAACGAATCTTTATAGATCGTAGACCGCAACTAGTTCAACCTGAAAGTTCATCCTGGCCTCTCGGATGATAGTATGGGTACTATGACTGCATCGGCGACCATTTCCCTAGGCCTGCTTAGTTGACCCCAAGTCGAATCCTGGTCAAGAATATCCCAATCTCCAATGTTCTGCTAATTACCAGGATGTTGATGTAGTGTAGTGTTGCAACAAGCAGCAATGCCCCGTTCAGTTGTTATCTTATCCATAATTGCTTTGATGGTTCCTACAGCCCGCCGTACTCACCAGCCTGAATTCCGAGGCTACTGCTCCGTAGTACAATCATGCCCCGCAAGTCAGATCGATTCTAGAATCTGCTTCCCCGAGAACTTCATTAGTATAAACTCTATAACTCTATGAGTGTTTCACAATCACGACGGAATTGCCCACATACCCTTAGCATAGCACAAAGACAACAGGATGATTGTTGATCCACCTAGCAATTGCCGAGTCCCAAAGAAGAAAAGCCCGCAGCGCTTCGGCTAACCGTTCAGCCGGCGAGGACTCCACAGCCTGCCGCACTTATCCGAATTGGGACTTTCGTGACTATTGACTCCATGCGATAACGTGGGGACAAGAAAGGTAGAATTCCCCGTCCCACAGGCGCGCACCTTTGGGCTGTCGAGTCCCAATTTCTTACAGAACATCCCCTCCGCGCTGCTGCATTAAGTTTTGCCTGAAGAAATGGCCCCTAGCAAGGTGAACAAAGCCTCTCGGATCACCGTGGCATGCAACTCCTGCCGGTTCAGGAAGCAGAAGGTAAGTCAAGGCTTCCGCCCTGTGGCTATCAGTCGAAGTCCTTATCGGTGTCTGCGATTCTAACATGAACACCCCGCAATTCGCAGTGCAATGGCAATAAGTGAGTACTATAAGCTTCTACTTGCTCATTTTGCTCAAACCATCTTCGAACTGATAATCTATTTCTCAAGACCCATTTGCACACAATGTCACCAACACAATCGGCGCTGCGACTGGCCCGAACAGCTGAAACGGTATGCTTTGGCAGGAACTCTCACCATCAATCCGATGTTTTAACATTCATCCAGAGGACCCGCCAAAGGTTACATCGAAGCTCTTGAGCACCGACTCCAAGAAACCGAATCTCTGCTACTCAAGTTCCTCTCACACATGTCCGACGCCCAAATATCCTCGTCGATGCAAGAAACCCAATCAGACATTCACGCCGGCATGGCCACCACCAGAAGCCCGCCTCCCTCGTACACACCGTCATCACGATCGGGCAAACGAGGAACGGAGTACTGGAAACAGTTTCCCCTCAATACCGTCCAAGATGTCAGAGCGTGGCAGCAGGACTGCCTCAGTCAGGAACAACGAACAGTCTCGGGACGCAACTCGACGGACAGGGCTATAACGAGCGTATCCGATATTCTCAATTCTAGAAACAGTGAACCGTTGCCGGAAACGTCACACGAACTCGATGACTATCGCACAACAGCTGCGCCCAGAGCGGAGCTGCCACCGCTAACGCCATACCGTGGCAACGTATATACGAAACCGCACGAGGTTAACGAACCGGTGAAGGAGCCGATAATCCGTCTCGAGAACCACGGAGAGACGTATAAAGAAAGAGATGTCGAGCCGCATCCCGGCCCGATGTTTTCCGCAATCCAGCTCCCTCGTATTAGCTGTTCCCAGTCGGATCACATGCGGGGGCATGGTCTGAGTACACCACAGACTCCGAGCCTGTGGAGAGGTGCGCCCTCCGTGAGTTTTCAACAGCAATATCTCTGGTAAGAACTTGCGGCGTGGGCGTAGGACTACAAGGAACAAATGGGACGACAAACATAGCTTTTGAATTATTATTGGGGGATTGTTGATATGATGGGTGCATTGCAGTTTGGACAGCTACTGCACGTATATATGATTCCCTACTACCCCTATA
Organism: Aspergillus saccharolyticus JOP 1030-1; assembly: GCF_003184585.1. Lineage (NCBI taxonomy): Eukaryota > Fungi > Ascomycota > Eurotiomycetes > Eurotiales > Aspergillaceae > Aspergillus > Aspergillus saccharolyticus. The sequence continues at coordinate 38,600 of NW_020290657.1, read as the reverse complement.
ATCAGTCTTTATGTATGTATAGCATTCGATATTTACTATGACCATTGACGCAATGATGTCTCAATTCTCGAGCCTAGTCCTTGGGGTAGATTATCCGGTATAGAAGTGAAATGGCATGGGAGATTCTACGCAGGGCAGAAAAGCCTTTGACAGGGAACAATTGACTTCATACTTACACTACCAGTGTAGTAGTTTAGAAAAGGTATGCCTTCGATTCGGCCAACCGCCCGGGCCCCACGAGAAACCCCACAAGCGGGGATGTCACGATGAAGAACGGAGAATCTAGCCAGTAGCGTGACATTTTCATCTTGGATCTATGCGATACTATTCTCGACACCGATTGTTGCCTATAATGCATCTAGCGCGATTACTACAGTACTTAAATCCTAGTCAAGTTCAGACCGGAGCAGTCCACGGTGTTACATGTATTTCCGCCTTGGGGAGAATCACAGCGGGAATCACATACGTCGAATTTCCACCTGTTTGAAGTCACCAAAGGAGCGGAATCTACCTCCCACCAACAGAGAGACTGTGCATGATCCTCAATCAACCTCACCTGATTGGTATGTTATAGGCTCTGCATATCATATCATCATACCAACGAGTAACCACCTGCATACACCTATCTACTTACATCGCCATGACGCCATCTCCACCAATCATGCAACCAACACTTTCCCCATGAGGTATTTGCCTTTCAGCAATGATCCAATATCTGCATCCAACAAACCCCTTCAATCATCTTCCGCAGCCTACGATTGGGTGGGAGAATAATACTATAAGGTATGAGGATAGCATGATATCATCCAACCCTGATACCTACGGTACTCAACCCTCCTCCAAGACCGACATATAACCACCAAGCATCCCCCTACCATACTTCCTTTCCCTTCCTTCCTACAATATCATACTCAAACAAGACTTTTAACAGCTACTCCTCCATACCGAATTCTTAAACAAAGAATACCAGGATTTTTCTCTCCACCTGTACAACAAACGATAAAGAAAATGCCTTCCAAACCCATCAACTCCCCGCCCCTTCACCCGAAAAAGGTCGACGGCTTTGTCCGGGACGACGCCCCGGTCGACGACTATGAAAATACCTGGAAGTCGCAGGAAGAGGAAGAAGACGAAGAACAACTGCCATTCAACGCCCCGAATATTGCCGCGGCAAGACGGATGAATAATGAGCGAGTGCAGGCGGGGGAGCGCGATCATTACGGGACGACGGGGTCGAAGAATCGGTCTACGACGGGGCATTAATTCCTCTCGCTATTGGACAGGTAGTTTAGGGAGGTTGGGAGAGGAGGGGTGTTATGATTAAGTATATGTACAATACAATGCACCTATGAACAAGGATGATGGATGGGAAATCATGTCTGATTTATTGTTTCTAATTCTAAACACACGAAAATAAAAAAGGTCATTCTCACATTATATACATGGTTTGTTTCTCTATAAGATACGCAACCAAAAGGTGGTTTGGTTGTGGGCTCTGATATCAAGTTTTGGGATGGAGGTATAATGTTTTACAGCATGGGCTTCAGATCATCGGCAACCTTGAAAGGAGCAGCAGTCTTGCTGCGGATCTCCTCGACGGTCACGCCCTCGGCGTGCTCAACGAGAGTCAAACCCTCGGTGGGGCTGACCTCGAAGACGGCCAAGTCGGTGATGATCTTCCACACACAGCGGGGGCCGGTGAGGGGGAAAGTGCACTCGGACAGAATCTTGGGGTTACCCTTCTTGTCGGTGTGTTCCATAGTAACGACGACCTTGGTCTTCTCGGGGTTGGCCACCAAGTCCATGGCACCACCAACACCCTTGACCTTACCGGGGAGCATGAAGTTGGCCAGATCTAAAGGGATTGTACGATCAGCTTGTGACTCGGGGAGGCTTGACAACAGCAGGATAAGGAAATCACATACCTCCGTACTGGCTGACCTGCAGAGCACCGAGCATAGTCAAGTCAATGCGACCAGCGCGAATCATACCGAAACTCTCGTGGGATCCAAACAGGGAAGCACCGTTGTCCAGGGTGACAGTCTCCTTGCCGGGGTTGATCAAGTCGGGGTCCTCCTGACCGGGCTGGGGGTAGCCGCCCAGACCCAGGATACCGTTCTCGGCCTGGAGGACGACCTCCACACCCTCGGGCAGGTAGGCCGGGGCAATCAGGGGCATTCCAATACCGAGGTTGACGTACATGCCATCGCGGAACTCCTTGGCGGCACGCTTGACGATGCGCTCGCGGCGGGCGGTCGCCTCGCTGTCACCGGCCTGGAGCAACTCGCTGGGGTCCTTGGCGAAGGTGAGCTTCTCGATCTGCTTCTCGCCGGTGCTCTGGATGACCTTGTTGACGTAGATGCTCTGGATGTGGATGTTCTCGGGAGCGATCTCGCCAACCTCGACAATCTCATCGGCCTCGACGATGGTGTACTTGGCGTTCTTGGCCATGGCCTCGTTGAAGTTGTTCATCGCCTTGCGGAACTGGCAGTTGCCCAGCTTGTCGGCCTTGTGGACCTTGACCAGGGCGTAGTCGCCAAAAATCGATTCTTCCAGGAGGTATTGCTTGCCGTTGAATTCGCGGGTTTCCTTGGGCTTGGACGTGAGGGCCACAGTGCCATCCTTGTTGTAGCGCACGGGGAGTTCACCGGTTTGTACTGTCATGCCGGATGAGCTTGGGTCCAAACTGAAGGTAGTAGTAACGCGCAACATACCGATTGTTCCATAAGCAGCGGGGGTATAGAAAGCAGGGACACCAGAAGCACCAGCAGCGCACTTCTCTGCGATAGTGCCCTGGGGAGTCAATTCCAATTCAAGATCACCACTCAAGTACATTTTCTCGAAGACCTTGTTTTCACCAATGAAAGAAGCAATCATCTTGGAAATTTGCTTGGACTCAAGCAATTGACCTGTTCCCAATTAGAACTTCTGAAGTCCATCACCGTCTGCTTCTCCTCCCAAGACTAATGAACCTACCAAGACCACGACCAGGCATGCCAGCATTGTTAGAGACGACAGTCAAATCCTTGATATCCGGGCGATCGCGCACCGCATCGATCAATGTGTTGGGGACACCGGAGAAACCGAAACCTCCGACCAGAACAGTAGAGGCACCCTTCATTTCCTTGATGGCTTCCTGAGCCGAGGGACAGATCTTGTTAATCGCTCTTTGCGAGGTGGAGGCGGAGAAATTCCGCCGCCATACGGGGCGGAACACGGCTGGGACCGCAGGGAAAGGCCGCGACATGATTGTCGATCAGCCTGGCCAAAATGTGAATTGAGTACCAAAACTGGAGAAAGGAAGAGACAGAAAAGAAAAAGAGGGAAGAGGCGGCGGGGGGAGGTAGTAGAAGTAGATATTCAAAAATTCCCCGGGTCTTGTCCACGAGCTGCATAGCTTCGTTTCGGCTAGTGACTGCAACAACGCAGCCGACAAAAGCGATTATCCGCCGAAACTCCAACTTCGCTTTGCCGCCTTCCGAAGCCGACCCCACTGTTGTGGTCCCGCGCCATCACTGGTGGTCCGTATTGTCTTTGTACGGCTTGCCCGCCCATGGGGGAGAAACGTTCAACCCTGCGGGGATGGCGCACAGGCAGGGCTCACGCGACTTCGATCGGTCGCGAAATATGAGGTTAGTGTTCCGATGAAGAGTGAGTGAGGCTGATCTGTGTCGTCTGTAGCAAAAACTTGAAGTTGTGCAGAGTCCGACTTCTCTTTCGACCACCCGATCTAACAGTGCTCCCACCGGTCGAGTCCGTTATAAAAAAACCGTGTATTTTACGATTCCGAAAGCGGGAGTGGCATCGGCAAGCCCTTGAGGCAAAGGCAGTTCGACGACTGCGAGCTCGGGTGAAATCGCCGCTGTTCACTTCTCCGTATTGCCGATGGCCTCCGACCAAGAGACGTGGGGTGGATCTGCCGAATCCTGGGGTACCTTTGCCCATTGGCCTTGCCGCGATGGTTTTCCTGACATTGGGTATGGGATGAATAAGTCACACTGCTTCGATGAAACAAGTCCGCCAGGATCGATGGAAATTCTGCAGCACGTGTCACCCAGCGCTCACAAATAATGCGAGACCGATGTCGGTCTCGCTCTTCGGAATTTACGTAAGAATGGAATGAAATGAGCTGGGAGCCTGCGTTCTAGAGATGCCTGACTCGGTGAATTTGCAGGCCATGTATCTTTAACAGATATGAGTTATAGTACCAAGTACTCTTCCTACGTTAAGTCTTCTCAACACGAGCATCGAGATACACGATAGATAGACATCCTTCGGTTGAACTTATTACCGATGCATCTTTTGCTACCAGCCCCACACGATCAGGGTAACCCTGCTATGCTTGCTCCGCATCCCCGCAATGGATTGATGCTTCGAAGAAACTGGCGCTTTGTGACACGCATCAAAGGTCAGCCTTAGTACAGACAACTTCATATGACTCTAGCTGTTTATTAGTGTTGCTCGAACATTCAATTCCTTAAAAGTCAAGATCAGCTAACGTTGATTTTAGCATCACGGCCATTGGCGCACGGATCTCGTCGGCCTCTTCTGCGAGGAGTCTATTCGTTTACCTCTCACCGATCTATCCGTTCTTTCAGTGCAATCTTTTCAAGCATATCCGTACCCTTCCCGGTACAGAGGAGATCCGGAAAGTCATCGACAAGGATGCATACATTCTCGAACGATGTCTGGATGCCGAAGCCGCACTTGCAAGAGCCCAGCCGCGATGCGAGGTGAATCTTCCAAAAATGGGGGGCCAGTTCACCTGGAAGCTACGTGAGTCCCATTTGGACATGGAACACCTACGACAGGAGACTGGGATTCGATATCTTATCTTGCCGCTTGTTCGTCAATTGTCGACGATATCTACACACCCATGGTGGGCCGCACCCGTCTGCTGTATGCCCGCCTTCTTGCCTTCGGCTACAAGTGTGCAGTGCGTCTTGCAGGCTTGCAGCGGCATCTCAAGTGCTTGACGCAGTTGCGGAGTGATTGCTTACTGGCGCAGTTTGGCGGCGCAGCCGAATCATTGGCATCGATGGGCTCTGGGAACCACGGGCTCCGCGTATATCAAGTCCTGGTGGAAGGAATGAGACATAAAGATCCCGTCTATTACCGGGCATGTCGCACGAGATATGGTGGCGAAGATTGTCAATTCACTACTTGACTGATGGCCAAGTTGGCCCTAGACCTTATCACGAGGTCGTCGACTGAGCTAGGAGAGGTGTCAGAGCTGTTTGTGCCACACCGCGGCGCCTCCTCCACCATGCCGCAGAAACGCAATCCCATACCCAGTGATGTTATTCGTGCTGAATTCAAGTCCTTGCTGTTGAATGTAGGCCTTGTTCTAGATGGCATGGTGGTAGACTTGAGCGTGCATCGGGCCGCTGGCACTGTCCCAGACGCAATTTGCCCTGTGTGGCTCATGTGCGTACAGTAAGCAAATGATGGCCAACCTGGATTCGATCGAAGAACTTATCGTGGCGAAGGCAGTCATAATGGGCCTGGCACTGCTTTATGCAGAAGCTGGAGGTGACCTTGATTTTGGCAAAGGAACGGTGAGCCAGTTGCGCGGCCCCATTAATCACTTTGGGACATCGATGCGACTGGTGGAGGATATGTTAGCTGTTGACTCAAACAACCGTGTGAGGGGAGAAGTCTGAAAAGAGTGATTCTCTTGAGATGAAGGAGAAGTGGGAGGATTTCGGGGGCCATCCACCACTGCGCGCTCTCCCACATGGCTGGCCCCACGCGTTGTTTTGCTGCACGGATACAAGCACGACAGACAAGATCAAAGCATATGTGGGCCACGCTGCATTCTTCCTTTGTGCTCTGACAAGACTGAAAGTCCCAGTTTGAATTGATAATAGGCTGTTCTCCACATACTGACCTCATTAAAGGCATTTGGATGGGGCCATGACAAGCTCATGAGTTGTGTGTTGTCCTACTATAAATATATTATCTGCCTCGGACTATAATTTAGATCCTTTAGTCTATCCACTCCATACTGTTCTCTTCTGAGAATGTCTCATTGCATTGTGGCACAGTCTTAGTATAGCCGAGATCGTGGTGACGATGGAAATTAATTAACTTGGGTATAATTAACTTAACATCACGAGCATTAGCGGACAGTGGCGCATGCACTAAACCCCATGGGGAAGTAATTCTTCTGGCGGAGTGGCAGCTTGCAGTTGCAGTCGGCCAAAATAAAGAGTCCCCAACTTGGAATCATGATCGGTCATGACAATGACTGGCAAGCCCTTTCGAGGTTCTTTTCCTTCCCATCGGGTCGTGACATTGCATCCTCTGGATTGTCTCTCTTCTCCATGGTTTCTGGGATCGGCAAAAAGCTCAAACCACGCTTGACCAATTCGGAGATAACCTGACCCATTCCCCGACGGCTTAAGCTTCTTCGTCTTCAAACAAATTAGTTATCCTTCCCATTCATCATTCCCCCTCACGCCTTGGTCGCAAAGGAATCCCTTCCCACCTTGGGCCTCGATCTATACATATACCTCGCGCATGGTGCAACCTCAATGCATTGTTCTGTGTGACTGTCTTCTTGACTCTCTCCATCCCAGTGGCTCTTGTACGCGCACATCATGGTCATGAAGCAGTGCACTATCTGTGATCGGCAATTCAAGAAAACAGAGCATTTCAAGCGTCATGAACGGTCGCGTATGGCAATCTCACCCTGAAGATCACTCTTCACACGCTTATACTCTCTAGACACGAAAGAGAAGCCCTACCAATGTAAGGTCTGTCTCAAGCGGTTTTCGCGGAGGTGAGTGCAATCCCACTGTCTTCTCGTTCCCGGGATCCATGCGCGGCCTGGATATTGACTTTGAACTCCCTTTACAGCGATGTCCTGAGTCGCCATGCGAAAGGCCACAAGACTACTCGCCCCGAAACGACGAATGAATCGAAGAATATCCAGACTGCCACGCCGCCTACTCAACCGCCTAATGATCGGACACCTCTCGTCGCAAATGGGATTCAGCAGGCCTTACCCGGAATGAGTCCTCATGACATTCAACAGATTCAGAATGTTTCGACGCATCGCGGCATGTCGCTGTCGGCAACCCCCGGTATCCCCTCAACGTCTCTGGACTTCTTAGCCAACCTGTCCACCCATCAACCTCGCACGGAACCAGATGCCAATCCAATGATGCCTGAGGAGCAACATCAATACTTCGGGTGGAACGATATCTCTGGCCCTGATCAGCAATGCTATAGGGGGACCATCCTCGACCCAATGCAGAATGACTTGCTGCAGTTCTGGCTGGAACCCCGCGGAGACTCGATCTCGCACAGTGGTTCATTGGACATGATGGGCGACCAGATGAGTAGCCTGACCGGTGAAATTTCCACAGCAACACCTCAACAGCATCCGCAGCAGCATCAATCCGTAAGCGATGGGGAGAACTCGAAATCAGGGAACCTGATTCCGAATGAGCGCTTCTCTCGCGTGCAGCGCTATTGGCTTGCCCCTTCCAACAACACCGGTCGCCTCATGAACAGTCTGTGGCGGGATGTCGCCAGCAGTGACTTGCACAATATATTTACCATGCCACCAACATCATTGCCAATTGGCCCCGTTGGCCTTCCACAGGGATCGAGATATGGCCTTGACGAAGCGTGCAGGCAACGCCTATACATGGCTTTTGGGCAGACGGAACAGCCGCAGCCACATGCGCTTGCTGGGAGCAACATACTACCACCTTTGACTTCGAACTCCCATCCAAAGAACCACAACTTTCCTCCAGCCGAAGTTCTCGATATGGCGCTTGATCTTTACTTCCGCGAATTTCATCCATTGGTGCCTTTTATTCATGTGCCTACGTTTTCCGCAAGCAATACGCGTCCTTCAGTATTGTATGCTATGTGTCTCATCGGAATGGTGTTGTTGGGAACCAGAGGGACAATGGAGTTTGTTTGCAAGAACTTCCAGGTGAGTGTGCAGGCCTTCACATGCTTGGTGCGGTGCTGACGGGCGAGATCAACAGCTGATGCTCGAGCGCATCACGACCGACCTTGCCAAGTGCTCTGTGGGGGTGGAGAACTCGGTTTCCACCGTCTCTACGTTCGCTGCCTGCTTCTTGTTTCTCAATCTGGCTGCTATGACCGGAGTAAGTCACTCCACTTGGTTTCCAGGGCCTACTGACAGTGTACAGGAGAAGGAACATCTTAAAAAATGTCAGATGCTCTATGTCAACCTCATAGCTGTAAGTATTGGAAGTAGCGGACGTTGAGATGCTGCAATTAACAAATAAGCAGATAGCGCAACGACATGGACTTTTCGCGGCCACAGAAGGACAACTGCTTGATATGAATCTTTTCGACACTTTCCCTGACGTCGAGACGAGGTGGAAAGTTTGGAGCAAAGTGGAGAGTGTGAAAAGGTTGGTGCCTCGCCAGCTTTCGAGTATCTGGCTAATTGTTTCCAGGCTGATCAACGGTCTATTGCTCTTGGACTCTTGGTACTCCTCCTTCATGTCTACGAGTCCCATCATCGTGCCCGACTCGGTTCAGTTAATACTGCCATGTGATGACGCACTCTTCCGAGCCATCACTGCTATGCGATGGATGCAATTGATCTGCAGCGGCAAATGCATGCTAATGCCGACGATTGTGGCGCCATCAGAGAGCGTGGGCTTACCGGAGCTGGAAAGTCCGGTCGACGACTTCTGCATGCACGGAGTGTTGTCTCTGGTGCAATTGCGGCTGTCAGAAGCTTACTACCGTCTTCTCTCGAACCGACCGCAGTACCCCTTTGCGCCGTGTCATACTTATAATATGGACGCTCGTGCCAGGTGTCTTGCGGACCTCCAGTTGCAGATTGCTAATAAGTACGGAGACATACTCAGCCGATTGAATCCCAATGCGGCCGTGACATGGCACAATATGTGCTTGACGCTTTCAGCAGATACCCAAATCTTCGATCTCGCGGCGGGACGCTCAGGACCCGCCCCTGCCCGGAAAGCCTTGGACGACATTGCGGCATGGTCTCAGACACCAGCGGCCCGGCGAGCTTGTCTGCATGCAGCGCACATCTACAAGGTGTTGACAAACCGCAAGACTTCCGACCATATGATGTTTCATTCAGTCTTTTCTCTCTTCTCGGCGGCGCTAGTCCTGGGACTATATGTTTTCATGGTGCCAAATCTCCCCGATCCACAGGGAGGGGGCACCGCAATCGAGCTCTTTGATGACATCGATTGGCAGAAGGTGGGCACAGAGGGGCTTGCCAGTTACATGGTACCGTCGGGCAACCAACCATTGCCGCTGTCTGAGGAGCCAGCGGTGAATTTCATCCGCAACGGGGGTACAGTGTTCTTACGAGGAATCCCCATCCAAGGCGGTTACCAGCCCGCACGACGCGTTCTGTTGGACTATGCCGGATTATTGAGAGACGCTGGCAAATGGAGCGTGCGCAAATTTTCCTATGTGCTTCACATCATGAGTGATGTCTTGATGGATGTAGACTGAAGTGTCGGTTGATCACGAGAGCTACCCTGCCTGGCTTGATTTGCCGTGGGCACAGATTCATAGCCTTTGAGACGCTCCAATGCACGGTGGCATTGATCAGCTGGCTGAACAGTGTACCATAACATGCCGGAGCGCACAAGGTTGTCACCTAAAAGTGGTTACAGGATCATCATCAGTCTTATGTACAAATACGCCAGACGCCAAACAATTTAATTGCAATGAAAAGACAGACCCAACCCTTATTAAGATGAATCTAATCAAACCCAAGATCGATTCCTGACCCTTTCATTGAGAAGCTCAAGTTCCTCCTTGGAAATCACAAGCCCCTTCAACATCTGCTCATTCTCCAAGTCCCCCACGTCCAGCTTTTGATGCTCTCCAGCCAGAACAACCCTCGAGCATCCTCTTTCAGGTCTCCCATCAGCAAACCACAAACCCTCTCCCAGATCATCCCGATCCCCAAGCTCCCCACCGCCACCGCCATAACTGCTAATGGTACTGGTACTGGCCCGCCTGACCTGCAGATGCTCCGCCTCTCCCACCCCTTCCACCCCGACCTCAACCCTCCCCTCGAATTCTAGAGTGTCGCCCACACTCCCTCCACTACTCCTCCTCCTTCTTGCCTCGCCGCCGCGACACCCCTCAGCGCAATCGAAATCCTCGGTGAACTTGGTCACACTAATCCCATTGCACCGCGCATGGGGCATGTGCAGCACGTCGTGCAGCACGAGGGTGGTGGTGCGCGGGTCGTTGGGCGCACGCCGCACGCGCAGCTGCACGGTGCCGACGCCCAGGACGCGCTGGTTGGCGATTTTGCACGGCGCCCGGCGGTAGGTGCAGAAGGAGGCGCGGTTCTTGGCGAAGTGCGTGTTGCTGCTCGAGGGAAGAAGGAGCCAATCCCAGCATCGTTGGCTCGCGGATGATCGGTCTTCTTGTTTGCGGGATTTGCGGGAGCTGCGGGCGGGTTTGGAGTTGGAGTTGGAGTTGGTTCTGGTAGGTGATGCTGATGCTGTCGGGTGTTGGTGGTGGTAGGGACGGTAGTGGTGGTGGTGATGTTGGGTCATAGTGTCTTTTTTTGTGGAGAGGGATATGTACTATGTACGTCAATTGCTGGTTTGTTTTGTTACCATGCACAGGAGTTGTCAATTGATGTGGTAGACGCCCATCGATGGTCGAGCATAGGCAGGAGGGGATGAAGTATAGGCTATATGACCGCAATATACAGAATGAAATTGAATGGTCAAGGAAGAGGTTTTCAATATGTATGTATGTATGTATGTCGGGAGTGTCGGATGTGTAGAAATCCACCAGCTGGGCTGGGAAACAGAAGAACTCACTCGACCGACCAGTCGACTACCTCTTTAAGGACCCCCCTTCCCCCCCCCCCCCCCCATTCATCCAACCCCCGTCCAGAGTCTGGAACTGGGCCGGTGGTGGCAACTGACCTCAGCCGCTTTGGGGAGGATCCCTTGGCTCTCTCTCTCTTGTGGGCAATACGAAGAGAATCCAGACTTTAGAAAAGCACTCATCATAACGCTCTTCCTGAAATGGACGATACGGTGTACTCCTTGCATGGGGAGCGGCAGGGGGAGATATTCTTAGCAGTGGGTGGATACATCTGGCTTGTACTGTACAGTGACTACAGTGTACACTGGCTACACATAACATACACAATCAATCAGACATTCAATCGATAGTTATACAGTTCAGTGCGGGGGTCTCCTGTGAGCATAGGATATAAGATTCCCATCTTCAATTGTGCACTGCAAATCTCCTTCCATGATAAGAGAGAGAGAGTCTTGACGTCAATTGATTACTTCGGGGGGACTGCGATGGCAAAACGCCAAGCGTGGAGTCAGGCTTGCTGATTAAGGTTGTGGGGAGGGAGAGGTATTTCCGCTTTGGGGGGGGGGGGGGGGGCAGCACGGACAAATCATTACTCCTGATCCCAAGGCGGTTGAGGTACTCAGTAGTTATCAACATCCCTTGATTACATCCATTGACTGCTTCGAAATGCCCCCCTCCCCTTCATCCAAAGGTATTTATCTGAAAGATCAATGTTCCCTCTCTCATCATCACATCCCCCATGATAAACAGCTCAATTGAAAAGACCCGCGAACACATCCTCGCCGGACTCAATAGTCCTGTCTGAGTTTCTGCCAGATGTCGGCGGCAAGCATTAGAACTTTGACTCTATCTCGTTAGTGTTTGTTGGAGGAGGAGAGGAGTGTTTGAATACGGACAGAAGGGTATTTTATTGTCATGACAATAAGTGACCGAAGTTTCCTGATATACCCCCTAATAGAGCATCTCCTTCACCCGCTTCCCAATGGCCAAACTACTGGTCAATCCCGGACTCTCAATACCCAACAAATTCACAAACCCGGGGAACCCCTCCTCCTCCTGGATCACAAAGTCCTGCCATTCCTTAGCCTGGCCGAAGGAGGAGCCGCTATTCCGGTTGAGCTTGGGTCGGATCCCACAGTACGAGACACTGATCGCGTTGACATCCACGTTCGGCAGATACCGCTTGATAAGCGGCAGGGCCGGCTGCAGACGCTCCGGATTGGGCGCCAGGTCATCCGGACTGTCCACCCACTCGGCATCGGGGCCGAAACGGATCTGCCCACCCATGTCCAGCGTCAGATGGATGCCCAAGCCGGCCTGCGACTTGGTGACGGCGGGGTACACCAGCACGGAGGTCTTGGGAAACGAGGCCGAGTACGAGAGATAGGTGCCCTTAGCGTAGTACATGGTGCGGTGCCGCTCGGGGGGCAGCAGCATGTTGTTGACCTCACACGCAGCGAGCCCCGCGCTGTTCACCACCGTCTCCGCCGTGATGGTGGTCTCTGCCCCGTCAGCCGACACGGCCGTGATCTCGTAGCAGCCCCCCACATACCGGAGGCCCGTCACCCGCGTCAGAAACGCACAGTCGCCGCCCCGGTGCTCAAAGTCCCCCTGCAGGTAGGTGAGCAGCGCGTGGCTGTCGAGGATGCCCGTCGTCGGGCTCTCGAGCACCCCCGCCTGCGCCCGCACCTCGGGCTCCCGGCGCTCGATCTCCTCCCGCGACAGAATCCGCGTCGGCACCCCAATGCTCTGCGCGTGCGCGTGCATCCGTTCCAGCGACGCCCATTCCTCCTCGTCCTGCGCTACCAACCACTTCCCCGTGTTGCGGTGGGGGATCCCCTGGCGGCGCAGGAGGTCGTAGAGCATCTCCCGACCTTGGATGCAGAGTTTCGCTTTGAGGGTGTCGGTGCCGTAGTAAAGTCCTGCATGGATGACCTGGGTCCCTCTCCGTTAGTCTTTCAGTTATTGCAACAAATTCCAATCCACACACTCCTCTCTATCCTGCACCCCTACGTAGCGCTTCTTTTCTTACCTCAGAATTCCGACTACTCGTCTCCGTCCCAGGAGCGTCATGTCGTTCGAGTAAAATAGTCGACGTCCCCTCGCGCCCGGCCAATTCGCGCGCAACGGCGAGTCCGACTACTCCACCGCCTATGACCTTTCAAGAAGACTGTATGAGTTATCTTCTGCACTTTGCTTTGGTAGCCTTGAGTAGAGATTGGGAAAGACGTGACAGTGCTCTGTGCAATGGGCCGTGGGAGTGGACTTACCGCATGAGTGACGTCGGCTCGCGGGGCGACCGTGCTGGAGAAGCCGCGACGGCGAAAGAGCGGAAGGGTTTTGGTGAGGAAGTGGAGGGTGCGGGTGGCCATTGATAGTGGCAAAACGGCGCTGGATGCTGGAATTGCGATAGGGAGTGAATTAAACTGGGACGTGAGTTCTGTAGGAGACGGGAAGAGTCAAAGTTGATGTACCGGGATTCCAACGGGGGATGATGGCGCGCACAGGGCCGGGATGAGTTGCCCTTGTGGTCGGCGCCGAATCCGATTTGGGCAGTTGATAACCATCCGATAAGGTGATAAGGAAAGGTACGCTATGATAGTATGTACTGAACTGAGTATTCACAAAAATCCCATGATCTCCGTACTGACTGTACAATATGCCGAGGCGTCGAAGGAATTCAGACAGGCAGCTGATCAAGCATCAATCAATGCATACCAATTCTACGCCAAGATGGTGCTAGAAATCGCATTGCGGAGACAGTACGTTCTTGTGTCCGAAGCGGGACACTGAGTACTCCGTACTATACTGCAAATCACCTGCGCTGCTCCCTCCTTCGCCGGCGTTGAGTTCTCCTAGGATGAAATGAGAGTGGCATTCTCTATCGCAGCATCTCTATGGTAGGGTGAATTCATGATACGCTCAAGCCTGATATAGGGAGGCCAATCGATGCACAAAGAATAAAGTAAAAGCAGCATTCGATGCGTGTACCATTCATCAAGGTCGCTTTCCTACATTCTTCAACATTTCATCCAAATGCTGGCGCGAGTCAGTAGGAAACCAGAGTGAATTTGCCAGGATAGACATACCTGTTTCTGCTCGGTTGCTAATTTACCATGGGTATCCTATCCGCCTGTTAGCCTTGTGGACTATCCGGGAAAGAGGCGTCCTTACACTAATTATAGCCAAAACAAGCGAGTAGTTGTTGTATAGGAACCTTTCTCGTCTCTTGGAATCGCCGCCTATACGGCTGAGCTTCGTTAGAAGATTGTCAAACTCCGCTGTCAAGCGCTTCAAGCTGTTGGCGACGGGTTCATCGTCTCCTGCATCACTACTCAGAACCAAGATCCCGTGCAGAAGCTGGCCAAATCGTTGCGTGAGAAAATGGGGCGCCGACGACTTGTTCAGATCGTCGCCCCCGGCCAAGGACAGGGCGGACACCGCGCTGCGACCCGTATTCGCGGCCACCCGCTTCAGGGATTCACACTGAGTGTCCATGATCACCTGAAACCGAGGCCATAGCTGCATGTTTGTTCCATTGATATACGAGTCCGCGACGGGAACTTTGCGACGCTGCAGCTCAAAGGCGGCATGCTGACTCAACCGGACGCAAATCAAAATACCCAGCGCATCCGTGGTGTGTTCAATCAATTGCTTCGTCAAAGCTTGTCCCAGGCTGAAAACCGGTTCGAAGATCTCTACAGCCTTGCGCGAAATCTGCTGGAAGGATAAGGTCGAGAACATCTCAGTCATGAAAGAATATTCGGCCGACACGTTATCCACAACGGCAAGGTTGAAATTGCGGAATGGAACTTCGAGTCCATGGAAGGAATTGTCCTCCTCCGCTAGGTAAGAAGAAATGGCTATTTGAGCACCAGCCCGCAAAATATCCACTCTTCTTCCTAGGGAGAACGGGTCGTGTGCCGCAGACCCTGCACGACCGCCCGCAACAGTAGAGCCTAGCACTGTCAGTGAGATGCCAATGAGAAGATCTCGGTGGGCCTACCTGTTTTGTGGGCTGACGGATCTCCTCCTAGAACCTCATTCCGATCACTGGGGAAGACCTTTATTGAATCGAGCGCTTGACGGTATCGCGTAAAGTGCGATAGATAGTACCACCGCATCGTGTTGATATAAGCCTGTGTGATTTGTCCCGTAAGCTCCGGGTGGGCTCGGGAGATATAGCTGTATAGATCTTTGAATTTCACCAGCCGCTGCTGCTGAAGGATCTGAGCATTGATGTTAGGAGATCGGAGCGCTCTGATTTGAGATACCAGGTAGTCCCTGATCCTCTCCACTGCCTGTATGCGGGTCAATTTGAGTAAGGTATGCGCACAAGGACCACACTAACCTTATTTTGGATGTCCTTGAGAAGCGGCCGTACGTCCTCGATAGATTTGGTGCTGCTAGAGCCCGAATCTTTGGCTTCAATGCTTGCCGTCCGGGCTTCCATCTCATTCAAGGCCTTGACCCAATTCTCATCGATCGGTCCCTCCGCAATTAACCTCACCGTTTTGGGCGAGATACTGATCTCTTCCACGGCGGGCCCAAGGAGTCGCTCAACGTTGCGGCGATTTTCCAACATTGCCGTCAACTGAATTGATCGAGACTGCAGGCTCTCGATCTCTGCCGACACAGCCCCAAGTTCGTTTTGGAAATCATTCAGATATGTCTCCATCGAGCTCGAAACTTCATCGCAGCTGGTAATGGCCGAATGAAGATCCTGAAACTTGTTTTGCTCATTTTCAAACAGCTGAACAGTCTGAGCGCCAGCCTCGGTGCTAGTTATCCTTCTTGGTGCATCGTCTTTGGCAATGAACTCCTCCAAGCTCAATCCTTGAAAGTCAATGTCCTCCACAAGATCCGCTGGCTTGGCGTTAAGATCAGCGTCAGGAGATGCATCCCGATCGGCATTTTGCTTCCCAAGGATGCCATTCAGAACATCGAGGGGGTCAGCGACATCGGATGGACGGGACTTTGCAGCGATTTGTCTCAGCGGCGATCTGTTATCGCGTGCGGTTGCGGGCAGGGAGGTGGTCGAATCACTGGGTGTCAGGAGGACGGATAGGGAGGATGCTTGTCGACTGGTACCGGGACGATTGTTCTGGATGTTCGGCGATAAGCGAGAGGATGTTCGTCGGGGGAGAGGTGTGTTGCTGCGACTGTCAATCTGAGGGCCTGAGGGAGTCGAATGGCCAGCAATGCGGTCTAGCCACATCTTAGAGAACCGGTACGGAGAAGGGTGCGGATACCGGACAGCTCCACGGAGCTCATCGAGGGAGGGGAAGAGATATTCCCGGAGGAGGTGAGGAAAAGAGAGGGAGTTTGATCGTCCAAGGATGTGAGCAAGATCTCGATCACGGCCTGACTCCCGCTGAAGAGCAGAGACAGCTCAGGGAGAAGAATGTTGTAAGGTGGAATTGTTAGCAGCACTGCACAGCAAGTAGTCTCATGAACGGCTCGCGAAACTGGTGGCCGCGCGGGGGGCTGTTGTACCGTATTCCGTAAAAGCTCATACGACAACCAAAGGTAATGTGGCCGAGTGGTCCAAGGCCAAGACGTCTGACTTGAGAAATATCTTTCATGATCTCAGCGTACAGCTGTCGACCATCTTCAATGATTGAATGGGTCGGATTAGTCCATCGCCAATCTTTCCATTTTCTATTGTCAACAGTCACGCAGCATTTACATGTATCATATGCTGGTGAATTCGGATCCGTATTACACTTCGCCTCACGTATGTATCACGTGACTCACCACTATTCAGTTCCCCGCGTGTGATATCGAAAGACCTGTTGCAGAAGTAGAAAGATTCAAGAACAGCTTATAAGCGTCTAGAGCGTGATAGACTCATGTAGCAGTGCGGAGAAAGGTTACAACTGAGGAGAATCACCAGATAGACAGCAAATGATAGCTCGAAAGAGTCAAAGTATCAGGTCTGTTACGTGAACAAGGTGTAAAGAGAAGGCGCCCTGCGATGAGTACGACGAAGTCTTAACCTCCGCTTGCTTGAAGACTGTATGTCGCAGCATCGGAGGCCAAGACGGTCAATTCTGAAGCGGATGTCAGAATACTATAACCAGATCTGCGCAGTCTGTATCTAGGATGTTCAGCGACAATACGTAGGCTCCTTACCTTCTTTAAGCATGGTGCAAAGGAGTTCGAATTAAGAGTGTATGCCCGCATAAGACATATTTGACATGCATGGTGTATCATATTTGTATGCGATGGATTCGCTAAGACCCTACGGAGTACTCCGTACTTAGGCATGTTAAACATTGCGGGGAAAGCCCCACGCTAGTGTACTGTACCCGCCGGCCCGACAGGGGGAAGCTGCCGGATTTGATTCCAAGGCAAACAGAGATTATCGCGATAGCCTCCGGTTAATGCCTGTAAGGCCCGGGTCTCAACAACTCTCTAAGGGTCATTCGGAGCTGAGCCTTTACTGAGTAGGCTGGAAGAGATCCGCATGCTGTGAAATTCCATCTAAATGGTGGCGTTCAGGATCACTTAAGCTCTTAAATAGAGCCCACGATATCCCGTATGGCTCTCTGCAACAGAATGTCAGTGGGCTTGGCTTGTCCACATATCGATAAACTTTATGCCGATTTATAAGATGGAAATCTAATCGGAGCTCAGAGCTGCTCTTGCAGCCACCATTGTTACGCTGGCTCTTGTCAGTCCGATGCATCATCTCTAATATGACGCGTGGGATTAATTGTGTCGACCTCGTAGTCCTTCGCCAGCAGCCATGTCACGTCATTGAATCTACAAATTGAGAGGACAAAGCTCCACAATTATATATTTCGAATTTTCCAAGTAAGTTACCTGAGTCTTGCCCTGAATATGCCAATCACGAGCGTCACGAATTGGCCTCAACGAGCTATATACCAGGGATGCCCCTTACTGTGGGGGAGTCTGTCCTAAGACAAAAGCTTTTCTATCAAGCCTTCAACATGTCCCACAGTGTTTTCATCGACATCGATGCAGAGCGTAAAGAGCGCTAGGACGGGTGCTGAGGATGTTCTCGGCCCCTTTTTCCGAGAGTAGACGAAGATTTTAGGCAAGAGCACATTGTCTGCAATGGTCTCAGGGCTGTTCTGGTCGAAACTCTTCTCATTTTGACAGCCTGCAAGGTGCACATGAACGACTATTGTTGAAAATCACGAAGATAGCAAGAATACCACATGCCGGATCACGGAGATGGCCTTGGGGATCGCTTTCGCAATATCACAGCATACTGAGAAGAGCGATATTACTATCAGGTATTCACTTCTCAATGCATTCAATGCCGTGTTCCAAATCAAGTGTTGGATGCAGTAGTGGCTCATCATCCAAAAAGCCACCAGACCGTGCCTGTGGGTATTGTGGGCCGCATACGCCCCCTGTCCGCTGATGTGGGCAGGATGTTCAAAGTCGTCACTGACGCTCGTATACTGCAGAGCTCAACTGGGCTGATACTGCTATACTTACCCCATCTGCACGGGGAGCGGCACAGCAGTGTCCGATGTCACGCGCATTTTATCTTGTGCTGTTTAACAAAGTGTATTGCTTGTCACGAAGGTCGCCAAGCCACTTGAGGTTCTGATTGTGCGGAAAGACAGCATCACTAACTCAGCTCTTGCTGTAGAAGCTCTGAGAGATATGTCGAGCCAGGTGTTTCACTCGAAGCCTCCGAACACTGTACCTGGGAGCTTTGCAAGAGTCGTTCCGTAATCGACAATGGTGCGGAAGTGATTCGCTCGTGATAAGGGCAGTACACCTCTATCCTGGGCAAAGGAACGGAGATTCTGGTGCCTGATGCTGGACTATGCCTCTCTGATCATTTCAGATGTTTTACCTCAAGGGTAGAGAACTTGAATAAATAACAAGGTTTCCAACGACTGCAGAAGATAAGACAAGGGCGAGATGCTACGGTGACCCACAGCGACCACGGATGTGGTTTCTCCGACTCTAACCCCAAAGCAGACTAGCGACCACAAAAACCCCGCCACAACAAGTGCCTTTTTTTCGCAGTCCATTTGTCGATTTCTTTTCGCCTGTTCCCCCTCTCTGCCTCCCATCCATTTTTCTCTCCTCCTCCTCACTTCTCAGCGTCCTCTTTTTCCTCCTCCATTCTCTCTTCAAGTTTTCCTTGCATTCACCTCCCAAATCCATCACCATGTCTGACGAGGTACGTTCTGCCCGTCCATTATACTCTGGTCGCTTGTCACCAAATTCGGCATTTCACATACTGGAAGTGCGAGATGCTGGGCTGCTGGGCTTCTGGAAGCCTTGCATCGTGCTCCCCTTTCCACCCCCACCCATATGTCCGCTTGTACCTGCAGGCAATGCATATCCTCGCCCCGGCTTTCGTTCATACATCGTCGCCGTCATGCCTGATAATTGATTCAATACTGACCGACCACCATTATACAGCATCAGGAGACCTTCGAGTCCGCCGATGCCGGCGCCTCGGCCACCTTCCCCATGCAGTGTTCCGCTCTGCGCAAGAACGGTCACGTTGTCATCAAGGGCCGCCCCTGCAAGATCGTCGACATGTCTACCTCCAAGACTGGCAAGCACGGTCACGCCAAGGTTCACCTTGTCGCCCTTGACATCTTCACCGGCAAGAAGTACGAGGATCTGTCTCCCTCCACTCACAACATGGACGTCCCCAACGTCTACCGCCGTGAATACCAGCTCGTGAGTAGCCTGCCGCTTAAGCTCGGAAGCTAAATACTAACATGTTTGCAGCTCGACGTCACTGACGATGGTTTCCTCTCCCTGATGGACGAGGCCGGTAACACCAAGGACGACGTCAAGCTTCCCGAGGGTGAGGTTGGTGAGCGCATCGAGAAGATGTTCAGAGAGGAGGAGAAGGACTGCAGTAAGTGAATCCTGCACATCGGTCTTGGAACTGCGAAGAGCTAATTGTACGCTTTAGACGTCACTATCCTCACCGCCATGGGTGAGCAGTGCTGCATGGATGTCAAGGAGGCTCCCCAGGCCAAGTAAAGGTCTAATCGTGTTCATGGACCTTGTGACTTCCCTGTCAGCTTCTCTGTGCTCCAATATGGCCTTGCTGTCTCCGCCCGTGTGTCAGCTCTCATAAGACACGTGGGCATGTTACGACATAATCTGCTTCAATATAAACTTGGGTATGTGAGCCAGTGACGCTAGTCACGTTCACTTGGCAGCATTAATCGTGCTCTGTCAGAGGAACAGCTCTTGAGTTCAGCACCTTCACGATAGTTTTACGAATAAAAAACTTATTATTGTTCCAACTATGTTATGTGCTCTTGTAATGGACTTAGATCGTAGTGTGACTATTTTGAGCGAAATCTTGATCTTGATTTTGCTAGAAGGTGTCTGAAAGCCGTATTTCTAGCAGTTCAATTTGACTATCCCGGCGGTTTTGCATGTTGTTGCATGTGATGCATGCGCACACCAGATTTGTCACGGGTTGACACCTTGGAGGGTTGAAAAAGAAAAAAATTCTGATCAGAACGGGAAAATTACTTCACCATCCATTCTCGGGACTCAGGTCCTCTCTTCTTCACCTCTTCCTTGCGACCACAAGAATGAAGAGTACTACTGCCCTGGATGGAGTACATTACACGAGGGGTCTGTGGACAGGAAGGGTGCCGTGAAACGCGGTACTATATCGACAATGGTCTTTGGTTTTGCAGGCGGGGTCATCAGCAGGAGGTATGAGATGATTATGACTTCCTTCCAAACCCCACCTTTTAGGCGCATTGTGTAGTTGCCGATCAGACCACACACCATCATCGCCAATATGACCACATCAATCTGACTTGTTCTATGCCACCAGGGCCGCCAAGTTGAAGATGATGCCGATGATTTTAATCCTTCAGGTCGAACGAGTCGCATAAAGAAAGCGGCAGCCGAAAAGGCCCAAAGGAGTAAGCATTTTCTCCCCAAGTATGTTCGAATTATCCCGACTGACATCAGGCAGCTTACCAAGGCCGTCAGGCATCTCGTTTGTTTCTGCAAGTCTATCAATTGATCCTCTGGAAACAATCATCCGCCTTGGTCCAGAGCCGCGGCTTTCCGCCCGAGTTTGAGGTATGCCCGCCATGCGTTGCCTTTCCCAATCGGGCAATGCCCGTCTTGACCGTGACCATCGGCTTGCGACTGACATGGGAACGACACGTAGAATGTGGTCCGAGATCTTTGGGCACTCCACTTGAATACCTTCGCAGATCAAATCAATGAGCTGTCGGAGCAGGAGGATGAGCCGCGGTTCTTCAGCTCTCAACCGGCTTCCAGCTTTGATGAATCTACAGAGGCGAAGCTCGGCACCACGCGTACAAAGTGGCCTCGGCTTATCGACAGTCTGGCCCTATGCTATCTTGCCGCGCTATTGATGAGACTCCCGGTGAGCGTTGAGGACTTTCATCGGTGAGTCTGCCCGATCAAATGATTCGCTGTTGCTCATACACTGACCATGACCGATGCAGCATGGCCATCCGAGGCGAAATGCCCTTCATCAGAGTCATCAAAGACATCCCCCGAGAGATGCGAGACAGGTTGCCACAACATTTCATCGCCATTATCGAAACTACAGTATGTGCTTTTGTCGATGATCGAGAGAATAGCCACGCTGACAGACGTTCAATAGAAGTTGATTCGGGCCGAGCATCTTCATGGCGCCGTTGCAGATCTCCTGTCCTACTATCACAATAGGTTTGACATGAAGTTTCCGGCTTTAAATTGGCCGTTTCTGTTGTATAGATACATCAGAAGGCTTGCACTGCCGAGTGAGTAGAAACTTGTTGACATGTCCTGATGCATGCTGATTATATCTGTCTAGTTGATTTATATGCTGCCGTCAAAAGGCTGCGACCTCTACTAGGTTTCTCTTTCGAGTACCCCAAGGGGGCACAAGGAAGAAGACGACCTTTGCGACTACCAGAAGTGCAGATCGTCGTGTCGATTGTCATTGCTACCAAACTATTCTTCCCTTTTGACGACTACAATAGATACCCTGTTTCTTCGAAGGAGCCCTCGGTCCAAGTTATCGACTGGGCGCTCTGGGCGCAGAACCAAAGGCTCTTCGACCGTGAGGGAATGATTGGTGGCTGGTCGGGCAAAGGCAAGCAACTCGCAGTGACCGAGAAAGACATATTGGACATGACACCGTCTCAAATGGACGAATATATGAATTGGTATGAGAGATCCTGGCTCGACCACAGCAAAGGTACGTTGACCTCCAATGGTTCTTCTCTCGGTCGTTGGCTGATTCTCAACCAGCGCAAAACCCGTTGGCCGAGTTCTTCCCACTTAACATCAATACAAATGAGAGCCAGACAGCCGGCACGTCGACAGAAGACAATGAAAGAGTGGCTCTGCTTACGATGCTGCGGACCTCCACAAGTCAGCTGAAATTAACAAAGGTCATCGCGGGGGAGAGTATTGATACACCCCGACCAGGCTCCGCCTACGCGCGTTATCGGACGGAGGCCGATCTACCTGATACAGCAAGGCCTTTCTTCGAGACCACTGCCAAGGTAGCTGGAGTCTCGCTCTCTACCCTTGTTAGAGCGGTGTCTCAGGCAGAACATAGACTGACGAGATGGCTGGAAGGGCAGCGACGGGTCGAAACAATGGGAGACGCCCTGGACACTGATTTCTCCACGGAAGATAGCGAGCTGGATGATTATGACATGCCTGAATCAGAGCCTGGAGAATGAATAGGATGTGCGTATGTACGAGCCAGCATTTGAGTCGCATGGCCAGTGCTTGGTTAGTGGGGTTGAATGGAGCATGCATGCAATGTGAGAGCCAACATGTCTGTATAGTTTGAATTGAGCCAAGACCAAGGAAATGAATGTAATACAATTTCAAGCCGCAGGAACCGATTGATCAATCATAGACTATAAGCAAGATGCTGGGGCAACATGATTCAGAAAGAGGAGCCAACCAGAACGCAAGACTTTAACTGGTACATATACCCGCAATCTTGAATGACAAAAAAAAACCGAACCAAGTCTACAGATGCCAAATTAAGATACGGTAGTCATTATGATTAAGGTAGTACGTAGTCCGAGAGAAGTATGGAGACATGCGGAGGGGCGCGCCCGCTCCGAGCGGGAAGAACAGACTGCCCTAAACCCTGATCACGTGCAGATCCCGTCCACCTCCTGCTAAGCGAGAAATGGTGAAATTGACATCGCCTCTTCCGACCGACCCATTCAGCGAGATCGTCAGCCAGCAACAACGAAAACCGCAGCCAGTATGTATAGCACTATTATGACATTGTGGAGGAGGATATATTCGCGTTCTGTGAATCGCAAGCTAACATGACGTTTTTTCCGCGCTCTTCTAGTGCAGATGTAGGTCCTTCCCAAGTCCCTCCACAGATATCCCCGTACCATGAACGCAAGCATCAAATCTCGAACCAAATAAAAGATAGAAGGACGGAAAGGAAGAAAGAATCCGGAAACATGAGACGGCATCAGAGACACGATCAGGGATGGGACCAAGCGAGAGAACAATCAGCCGCTGACCAGTGATTCACTTTCGAATAATATAGTTTCGTCAAGACCCTCACGGGTAAGACCATTACCCTCGACGTCGAGTCGAGCGACACCATCGACAACGTCAAGACCAAGATCCAGGATAAGGAGGGTATCCCCCCGGACCAGCAGCGCCTTATCTTCGCTGGTAAGCAGCTCGAGGATGGCCGCACCCTGAGCGACTACAACATCCAGAAGGTATGAAGCGACTCCGAAATTTGTTGGCACATCGGTCCTATACGTTCTGTTCGCTGCGGTTGGGTCTCGGGTTTATCAACGTCAAAAGGTGGACTGGAATCACATTTATGGATTATGTCTTGTATGGAAAGCTACGGTCGGGTTGGACCGACTCGATCGCCAAGATTTGTTCAGTCGAGCGATCGGGTCTGTTTCGGCTCGAATCATTCCACGACCGTATTCACCACTCTTGGAAGATATCATTCTGTTTCACTCGACACACGAAACCCAGCGCAGCGAACTACGGACGGATTTACCTTTGTGCATGCTTTGTTTGAAGCAGCGGGATCAATTTGACTAACGCACTTTTCCCCCGGTCCACAGGAGTCCACCCTTCACCTCGTCCTCCGTCTCCGTGGTGGTATCATCGAGCCCTCCCTCAAGGCCCTCGCCTCCAAGTACAACTGCGAGAAGTCCATCTGCCGCAAGTGCTACGTACGTCTACCTTTCTTTTTTTTTTATTCAAGACCCGGGCGCACACGTCGCTCCATTTTATTCATTGCTGACGTGATATTTCCATCTTCAGGCTCGTCTTCCCCCTCGTGCCACCAACTGCCGCAAGAAGAAGTGCGGTCACACCAACCAGCTCCGCCCCAAGAAGAAGCTCAAGTAAACGATTCTCCTGTTACGGTTTTTCTGCGTTGCTGGGGGGAAAGCGCTGCTGGGGTTGTTACGACCGGATTGCAACGTAGGGTATTACACGGCGTTGGAATGATAAAACATTATGGCCCAAGGCAAATGTCCATAGTTGGCTGCTCGGAAGAGGTTGCAATCGAAATCCAATTGTAAAATTCCCAAAAAAAAAACCCAAATTCCCTTTGTTGTGACATTATTCTTTTGCGGGCACCGTAAACAGAAGAAATATTCCCAAGTCACACACGATACTACCGCTTTGGGTTTTACATGGGCTTGAGTCAAAAGGATAAAAAGGATAAAACAATTCAACATTATCGCCTGAATGAAGTAATTGAAGTACACATTTTCAGCGGGGCGAAGTTGACCATGACATAGTGTGTGCTACCTGAGCAGTAGTATGTCTTGACTGGTCTGGATGCGAGCCTGTTTCTCTGTTTCTGAACGAGATGAAAACATACATAAGGATTGGTTTTGACAATTATGACGCCTTGTTTTGTTCTGGTCCAGCGCCAGCCCTTCCCCGTCTAGAACATGAGCATCCGTTGCTTGCCCTCCTGGTCACCGTCGCTATCGCTTTTGCCTTTCTTCGAGACTGGACTTCCGTGACTGTATATACCACCCATGTTTAGTCAAAGTTTCCGTTTACCATCATCGAAAGTGGAAATCCGTGAAGAAAAAAAAAAAACAAATAAATAAGAAGGAACGGGTGAAGAAGAAGGGGGCCGGCTACTCACGCAAAGAACAAGATCTTAATCGCCAACGCAAACCCAGCATGCAACAAAACCACCAGAATCAACAGGATCTTACTGGCCTTGGCCTCCGTAGCACTGAGCACGGGGTACAAGTTGCGCAGCAGGAAGAAGACAGTCCAACCAAACCCGACGCCAACGAGGGCCCAGTTCAGCGCGGTGAGAGGACTCCAGCTGACGAGCGCGACGGCGATCCAGACGAGGTTGGAGTAGCCGTAGAGGGCCCACGACTCGACCAGGTCGGCACTGGAGCTGCCGAACCAGCGCAGCGCGCCCCAGAGCGCGATGGGGAGGAGGCCCGTGTACCCGTAGACCAGGCCCGCGGCGCCCGACAGCAGGGTGAAGTCGTAGGCAAAGTGCGCGTCGTCGTTGTTGGACAGCCACTGCGAGATGGTGCCCGTCAAGAACAGAATCACCACCACCGTGGTCGCAATCCAGAAGGGGCCGTACAGGTCCGGGTTGCCCTCCAGCACATCCAGGAAGTTGTTGCGCGGGTACAGCGTCGCCAGGCACCGCCGCAGCACCTCGTTCGTGTCCACGTCGAAGAACTGCGCGTAGTAGTGGATCGTCCACCAGGTGTGCTTGCTCGGTGTGCCGCCCGGGGATCGGTCCCGACCGCCGCGCGAGGTGCCTCCTGCTCCTCCGCCGACGCCGCCGCCGCCGAGGAATGGGGTCGAGTCTTGCTGGATTTTGGCGCTGCGTGGGTCGTTTTCGAAGTCTGTGGTAGTGCGCGACCGGTTGTTAGCGGGCTGATTGAGTGATTGGGCCTGAGTAAAGAGAAAGTGTGGGCTTACTCGAACGGTGGAATTCAAGGTCCTCTTGAAGGTCAGTGTGGCCGAGGTCGCCCTGTCCGTTCGTTGTCAATCGAGTTAGCTGGGAACGGAGCCTGCGAGGATGAGGCGCTTTCCTAGGTGTGGTCATTTACCTCAGCGTCCACATCGACTACCACATCGTAGCCCTGGTTTGACATCTTGAAAGGGCGGTTTACTGGGGTTGTCGATAGAGAAAGGTGGATGAATTGAGTTCGAGGTGCGGGTGGGAGTTGCAACTGAAGAGTACACATCAGCCAGCGGGCGGCTCTCGGAGAAGCCACCGCACCAGCCACGGTGTGGAGCCTGGCTTGCCATTCCACGCAATCCTGAAACTACAAGCCTCAGCTACCGACCACGTCCAGGGAGGGAAAATCCCTAGGAATATTGAATCATCTCACCTAACGTGCTTCAGGTTGTCATCGGGCCGTTCAAATGACAACTTTTCCCTCTCTATGTACACATGGGCAGCAGTTCTCTATGCCGCCGTGAAGCTGTCGAGACAATTATGGATACAGTCCTCAATAGATATTCCATCTCCCTCTAAATATATTCGGACAGGAACAATGACACAAATGGTCTACAGATAGCCGCGGTGCTGCAAGGTCGATCTGAATCGACCTAGGTATGACCAGATCGTGCTATCGAGTCCCTTGCGTCTTATATAGGTCGACATCACCCCAATCAGCACGGTGACAGCCACCGAACCGATCGTCCTTCTGTTATGCCACAAGAAGGTGATTGCTTTCTCTTTGCTCTCCTCGTAGCGCAGCTGCCGTAATTGCTGGCCAAAACATTTGAGAGCTTCGTCTTTGCTGTGAGTTGGCACAATACCCCTTGAGGTCTTGAGGGCACTGCACGACGGGATCTGCTTCCAAGCTCCGAATGGCAGCGATTCTGGCGGATAGTCTCTGAAGAGCTGCACTGTAGAGTTTATCAGACCGTCGAGGTCCAGGGGATTGGGGAGTTTTGACAGGGTGAAGTGCAGCATTTCCGGCTCCTCAAGAGAAATCTCGAGCAGCTCTTTCTTGCGGGAGAGGATGATCGCGGCGAAGAGATACACCGGTACCACCGGTTCTTCGGCGAGGAGGAAGTCGAATAGACGAGCAATGTCGCTATACTCTTGGATATCGTGTGCATATAGGGTCAAAGTCGCCGCTAGGGCAAAGAATGGTTGGATGCCAGCAAGGTGTTGGCGTAACGAAGAGTCAGCTTTTTCGATAATCGCTGGTAGTAAGTGGAGGTGTTTCAGGGCCGGTGAAAGGGTTGGAAGCATATAGTCTCGAATCCGCAGCAGCGAGATTTGCGCAACAGCAGATGCGGCTTCGTGGCCGCCAAGAACAAGGAGTAGCACTTGCACGATATCATGGTACCCTTGGAAGTAGCATAGCATTGGATATTTTCGCAAGACTTGCTTGATGAGTCGAGACAATTCATCTTTCTTCGTCAAGAGCTCTTCGTCAGAACCTGTTTTAACGCATTAGGTCTCGGGACGCTTAGACGGATTGAAATGCATACACTCAGGATAGTAGACAAAGGATCGATTTACATCTAGCTGTATCTGCTCCTCGTCCGCATGCGGTGGCAGGTCCTCCCAGCTCGTGAAGTCGTGGATCGATTCTCTTCGATCGCACTGAAGGAGAATGGGCCCTTAACAGACGAGCTGTCAGCAAGGATTAGACCGGAGTTCCCCACTTGAGATCACTTACAGGCCACTCGTCTGACATCGTCATTCAGGAAGCCACCTTCCGATGTGGCATAAGAGACCAGTGCGTCGAAATCACGCAGGTCGCATGCTCGGCGGATGGCATCCGCTTTTTCAGTAGCACGGGCCTCATTTTGCTCATCAACCGGCACTGTGGTCGTAGGTAAAGGTTCTTCAATTGAGCTGTGGTTTTGCTCCTTCTCGTCAACCAGCTCCAGGCCGTCTCCCTGTTCGTTGCTCTGCGGCTGGTGATAATCCATTATTGCCGAGGCAGGCAACGGATGCTTTGGCAAACCTCGTCCCGGAGACTCAGGGTGGGAAGGACGCGGAAAATGCAATTATGTGGCCAGCTCAGAACGAACTGACAGCTCAGTCCGGCACTGTGCTCAGGTATTGAACTATCTATGAATCCACCTTTGATGCGCGCTAGGCAGGATCGACGAATGAGGTTTACTTTGTATGCAGATGACGATCGCACGTCGGGTTCATGTCAATAGGCAAGCTCGCTGTCAGTCTATATTTGGGCAAGAAGAACCGAGCAAAACCATGCCGATGCCATTGGATACTGGTATGAAGGTGTGCCACCAGATTTCAAGAGAAAGAGGGGACCGGAGGAGTAATTGTTGTTCTCAGTGTTGGCCAGTCAGTCCCGAGGGAGACGACGTTTTTGGCCGCCTGAGGCAACCAGGTCACTCCAGTCCAAAGAGGGAAATTTACTGTATTGAATGATCCGCATTTCTTACTCCTAACTTAACTAGTTAATGCTGTGCACATCACGTCACTTGTCTTCGTCTTCGTCATTGATAAGCTCACCCTCAGCCACAAGAAACCACTACTGAGCTCTACTATACATATATAAATATCGCTCAATTTATAGCGAGTAAGTAGAGGCTGCCAGATCCGACCCGGCCGGACCAAAAGACCTCGCGTGCTTCTGCATCATGCGTGCCTGAACAGCATTGCGGTGAGGTTTGAGGGTGGTTAGAGGGGCCTATGGCATCATAACATACTTACTGAACGCCCCGGCCGCTAGTTAGTCGGCTCTCCCACAAACTGACCGCGCTGGGATTTCGCGGTTAGCAACTGCAGCCAAACCCGCAAGGCTGACGCCCCGATTCCTCTGAATCTCCGGCAGACTCTTTGAATTTCCCACAGGGTCACGGGACCACAGTTGCGGCAATGAACCATTCATAGAATTATGAGACGCTGATATAATTCGAATCCTCAGTACGCAGCAAGCGCGTGGTTCATTGAACCTGGATCCTTGCATCGTAGGTTTCTGACACCCCTCTGCAACGAAACGATGCGAGTGTCTGTTTCAAAGTTAGCTCACTGATCCGGACAGATTATTTCCTCTTTGCATGACGCTATTCATGTTTCTGCAGATTGCCTCTTTTAGCTACACCTGCAGAGCAACCTTGCCCTCGCTGTCCACTCATTATTCGGGCTTCCCTTTCGGACTCATTGTGAGAAGTGGCATGTGGTTCTTGGACTGTCTCGAGCATGGTTAAGGCAGAACTGCACCAGCCGTAGCGTCATCAGTTTTTCTGTGCTCCCTTCACTCCACATTTTTGCTCAAATTTTACGTCTTTCCTCGCCATTCCCCTCATCTAATAAGCTGCTCGCAAAGTCTATTGTCAGCGCTTACTACTGTCTTATTCGTCGTTGCGGGCCTCCTTTGCGGGCCGACATGGCGCAGCCGAGAATAGATACAGGCCTACCCGGAAATCAATCTGAGAATGTCCTCAGCGGAGATCCAATGGACATTGAAGCGGATGACATCGATGCAAAATCCCAGACTAGGGTCGGACTACTCTCCCATACGTTGGTCCCAAGCCCCATTATACAGTGGATTTTACCCGCGCGTTTGAGAGGCAGGCACCAGAACGATGTCGTGTTCGTCGGTGAACGATGTCTTCAGATCAAGGAGGCGGTGTCAGGCACCCATCTCGAGGAAGTCACTGTCAAGCACGACCTTGATTCGTATATCATGGCAGCCAAAGTCATCAATGTGAGCACAGAACTACCCTGGGAGGCTCAGATGCGACTGGGTGATAGTAGATCGGCCATGTCAGCGGACACAGACTTGTATCAAGACCTGCCTCCTCAAATTCTGGTACTTAGCCTCTCTTCAAGAGAGCTCACGTTCTTATACTACTGGAATGCCGGTGACCAATTCATCTACCACCATCGACCATTGCCGAATGATGTCAGCGCCTTTGAGAAATTCGGTCGAAATATTGCTGTAGAGCCGCGGTACGTATTCCGAATTCAATGATGGCTTTAGGCTCATACTTTTGGCAGATCCCGGGTTGTTGCAGTCAGCGCTTCTTGTGACTATTTCGGAATATTCGTCCTCAAGGACCCTGCTGTGCTCCAATCACAGATGGCACAGAATAGACTCGACCCAATAGCAGAGGTATGTGTATGAATCCGAGCAAGATTGACCGATGCACCTGACTTATGATCCCGGGATTGCTCTCCAGGAACGGTTTTTTCGTGTCGAGGGCGATATTATAGCTATGGAATTTTTGTATCCTACCCCCGAGGATGGAGATAGAATCATTCTGCTTTTACTTATCGCCCAGGACCAGGTCACGCATGCCGTCTGTTACGAATGGAATGCCTACGATTCGCTACGACAGGTAACCCCAAAGGTGACCAAGAAAGTGCTACCGCTTGAGGACAGACTACCCACGATGCTGATTCCTCTTACCAAAACATCATCATTCGTTCTCGTCACCACAACTTCCATGGTCATCTACCAGGACAAACTAGACCCCCGGAGGCAGCCCACTAGATACCCCCTTCCAGTCCCCGATCGTGAATCTCAGCGACAACCGCTCTGGACCAGATGGGCAAGGCCTTTGCGCAATTGGCTATACAATCAGAAACACGATGACATCTACCTATGTCGAGAGGACGGAAGGGTATTCTATCTGAGCGTTGGCAATGAGGGTGAAGTGGAGAATCAAACCCATCTAGGACAGCTTTGCTGCGACGTCGACGCTGCCTTTGACATCTTGGATATCGGATACGAGGGCGGTGACCTACTTCTTGCGGCCGGCACAACTGGAGACGGTGGGCTTTTTGTGCAGAAGGCACGGGATCATCCGAGATGTGTTCAACGGTTCATGAATTGGACACCAGTCACAGACTCTGTTATCGTCAGAGATGATAATGCCTCAAATTCAGGGGTACCAGGAGATCGCTTTTTTGTTTGCTCAGCTTCTTCCTACGCGCGCGGGGCAGTGGTAGAGCTTCGTCATGGCATTGAGGCACAGAGTGGCTTGGTTGTGTCCCTAGAAGAATTGTCGAGCACGGCAGACATCTGGATCATGTCAGACAGTATGAATGGAGGCATATTCATATTGACAACTGACCCCGTGTCTACAGTACTCCTATATCTGGCTGCTGACTATATGGAGGAGATCTCTGCTATTGATGAGAAGGAATCCGGCCTCGACTATGGCACACAGACTTTAGCCGCCGGATGTACTGACACGGGAGCCATCATTCAAGTTACGGACAAGGCCATTCACATTGGGGCGACTTCTGATCTGTGGTCGTGTTATCGGCATGAGTATGGTCCTGAGCATCATATTGTGGTCGCTGCTGTGAACGGGTCATCGTTGCTTGTTGCTGCTGCGGTCCGAACATCACATGAGGTACATCTTCATCTCAAGAGACTCAATTTCGGCAGTGGTCAAGCCCAGCTGCAGGATGTCGGCCCAGCCTTGCTCATCTGCTACAGTCCAGTATGTATGTCCATCGAGACATTGGACTTGTGCACATACGTGTTCATAGGCACGGGCAATGGCAAAATCTTGGTATATCGCGTAACGGACACCGTTTCTCTCATGTCTGAGATAACCATAAAGGTCGAGGGGCCCGACGATATTTCCAAGGCCATTGATAGCCTTGCGATGATCACAACTACAGGTAGCGGCCTATCCAACCATTACACTCTGCTGTGCGGCCTTCGAAGTGGAATCCTCATTCCTTTCGAGGTAATGATTGACAGCGAGACAGGCCTCTCTCTCGACGGTAAGCACTCACACCTCTCAGTCATTATGCCAAACTAACTTCCTACTGTGATAGCATTCAAGCAATTAGAACCGCAGCGGCTAGGACACACGTCAGTGAAAGTGCAAAGTAGGGGCGACATCGCGCTATTGACTTGTGGCCATGGATTCTGGCAGGTATCATGCAGTCGTGAATCAGTCACGGCTAGCTATTTAACGCAACGGGTCTGGATCACCGACCAAAACAATGTTAGTTCCATAACACCCCTTTGGAACCAGAAGTACTAATCAAACTGTCAGCCTGCCTATCATCCAAGCACAATCAATAGTTTTTGCATCGCAGCCGTAGGAGGTCCAGGCGCAGAGACTCTTTCTGATACTCTCTTCTGTGTCGCTGATGGCCAACTGATGATCTGTACTCTGGATCAGAAACCGAAAACTGTGCCGAGAAGGATTGACCTACCAGGAAGTGCTAGCAAACTCATGTACTCGCGGCATCTAAGGAGTTTGATTGTGGCTTACAATCAGACCGCGTATGATACGGATACCGATCCCATCAAACGCTACACACGGTCATATATCGAGTTTGTAGACCCCGATTCGCAGAGCTCGATGGCCACGACTCCGGATAACCCTACCACCAGTGATAGTAGTCGTCCTTGGCGACCACAGAGTGCGGCTGGGGAGAAAATCAGCTGCATACTCGAGTGGACGCCCAGGAAAGATGGTGAAGAATATCATTTCATCGTCATTGGTACTTCACGCAGGAAACAGCAGGAACGTGGCAGAGTCATTTTCCTCCAGACATACCGAGATCCGAACAATCCGTCACACATCGAATGCAATGTGAAGCACATCCATAAGTTTGAGAATCCAGTCTTCTCCATTGTTCCATATGGTGACTTTACGTTGATGGTTTCGACCGGCCACACAATCGTACCGCTAGAGCCCAAGCTTTCTCACAATCAAGGTATTCGGAC
The DNA here is from genome assembly GCF_003184585.1 of Aspergillus saccharolyticus JOP 1030-1. Lineage (NCBI taxonomy): Eukaryota > Fungi > Ascomycota > Eurotiomycetes > Eurotiales > Aspergillaceae > Aspergillus > Aspergillus saccharolyticus. The sequence continues at coordinate 6,102 of NW_020290657.1, read as the reverse complement.
AGCAAGGTACAATGTCCATTCGCCTGCGATCCTCATGACGGCGCGTGAGCCCTATTTGTATCTTACAACTTCCCGAGAGTCACTCGTGATTCTGAAGGCTGGCGAAGACAAGTTGACTCTTCATGCGCAGGACCGTCTGAAGCACGATGGTCTTTCCCACGTCCATCTTGATGGCTATTCAAATCTCATCTTGACCTCCAGCCGAGCCGGCCGGGTCAGTATCTTGACAGAGGATGGGCTTGATGAGCGCGATACCACGATGTCTTCAGCTTTGTGCGAGGCGCATCTTCCCTCTTCTGTGATAAGACTGGGCACAGGAGCTAGAAGATCCCCGTTGTCGTCTCAGTCTCAAGTGATCTACGGAACTGCCATGAATGGTACTATCTACCGGTTCTTGCCTATCAATGAGAAAGAATGGCGTCTTCTTCGCCTGCTACAGAATCTGTGCATAAGGGATCCCATACTATGTCCCTTCACGCCCAGAAGACAACGACAACGCAATCCGACCAACTTGGTCGACCAACCAACTCAAATGCACATTGACGGCGACTGCTTGAGTCGCCTCTTGACGCGGGGGACTCAGGACCTGCTTCGATTGCTGAACTCCGAAGAGATTAACGGGCAAGCTCATCACTCAGCGCAGATGATCTGGGAGCGATTCTTAGAATTCACGCGAGATGTACTTGGGGAGACTAGTTCTCCGGCCGAATCAGCGATAGGGTGGTTACGACGAGTTCTTCAGGTGGAATTTTAGAAAAGCGTGGTGGGGTTCATTATACTAGATAGAGCATTATGATACCGATTGACTTGTCCAGTTTAAAAATAAATTTGATCAAGTAGATAATTCTACCAGACAATAGTATGTAGTATGCAGACGATGAGTGCAGCGGGCAGCGACCACCAACTGGCGGAACTCAAAGTCACAAAGGGAGGAGGAGGAGGACGGGAGGGACTCAACTCAAGTCTCGCATAAGCCGATCCCCACCACCGCCGGGCCCAAAATTCTTAATTACCCCAAAAGGCACTCCTCCTTCCCGCTCCATTCGTGTCTCCAGCCTTGGACCCGACCTTATCACAATCCACTTGAGAGGTGGGAAAAGGTATTGTCTCTCCCACTCCCTGCCCTGTATCCCCTCTACCTGTGTGTCCGCTTTCTCGCGTTCGCACTCATTACCCTTCATTTGCCACTCGTGCCGGCTTTTTTTTTTGCCCCCATCCCGACTACCGCAGGCCTTACGGGCCCCGAGACAAACCGGTAGCAAGCAAGCTGGGTGATTGCCATCGTGCGCGCAACCTACTCTCTCCGTCTGACTCTTTAGCGGGACAGGTTTCCCTGAATTCGAGTTCTTTGATCTTTCTCTTACTAACATCGACTTTTGTTCAAAAACAAATCAGGTTATTTCGAAAAGAGCAACCATTCCTATATAACCTTTCAACCATGGCGCCCAAGAAGAAGGGAAACAAGAGACAGGAAGAGGACTGGGAGGCCGAGCTGGGCGAGTCTGCCCCGGCCACTGCGTCCCCTCCTGCTGAGGACGCCGCCGGTGCTCCCGCCGAGGAGGAGGGCAATGGCATGGGAGGTGGTCTGCTGGCCGCCCTCCGCAAGAACAAGGCCAAGAAGGGCAAGAAGGGCAAGCCCGTCAACGACTTCGTCGAAGGAGAGGATGCCTCTCAGGACACCGACGGCGCCGCCGCCGCCGCCGCCAACGACTTTTCCAACAAGCAGCCGGAGGAGGGTGGCTTCGATGACGAGGATGATGTCTTTTCTGGAAAGGCCAAGCCTAAGAAGGCCGCTGCTGCTGCCGCCGCCGCCGCCGCCGCCGCCGCCGCCCCGGCGCCCAAGGATGCTGGGGATGATGGTGAGATCCGTGTGAAGTCTAAGAAGGAGAAGGAGAGGGAGAAGAAGGAGAGGGAGAAGCAGCGGAAGAAGGAACAGGTATGTTTTATCCGGCTTTCGCGGAGGCGGCTATGGAAGGAGGAGGATGTGTGGACTGGTATCCGCTTTGGGATTTATGATTTGATTGCTAACGCTTCTGCTCTTCTCTCTGTTAAACAGGCTGCGAAGAAGAAGACCACTGCTCCCGCCGAGACCAAGGCCCAACCCGCCAAGGCTGAGCCTGTCAAGAAGGAGGAAGCTCCTGCTCCTGTTGCTGCCGCCCCCGAGCCTGCTACTGGTGGCAAGAAGAAGAAGATTCCCGCACACTTGCTCGCCATTCAGAAGCAGCAGGAAGCCCTGCGCAAGCAGCAAGAGGAGGCCGAGCGTCTGGCGGCCGAAGAGGCCGCCGCCGAGGAGGAGAGACGTCGCCGCGAGGAGGAAGAAGAAAAGAAGAAGGAGGAGGCTCGTCAACGCAAGAAGGAGAAGGAGAAGGAGAAGAAGGAGCAGCTCCGCAGAGAAGGAAAACTCCTCACCAAGGCTCAGAAGGAAGCCAAGGAGCGCAACGAGCGTCGTATGCAGCAGATGCTTGCAGCTGGTGTCGGCAAGGTCGCCGGTCTCGAGGAAGGCGGTGCTGAGAAGAAGAAGCCCGTCTACGATAACCGCAAGAAGCGTGGCCCCAAGAAGCAGGAGGAGGATCTGGAGGCTGCTGCTGCTCGCGCCAAGGCTCAGCGTGAAGCCGAGGAGGAGCGCCGGAGAAAGGAAGAGGAGGAGAAGGCTAAGGCTGAGGCTAAGGCCGCCGCTGCCGCCAAGGGTGGCGATGAGGACAGTGAGGTCGATGACTGGGAGAAGGCTGCCGATGAGGACGATGTGAAGGACAGCTGGGATGCGCCTTCGGATGAGGAGGAGGAGAAGCCTGCCACCAACGGTGCACAGAAGGCTGCTTCCGCCTCTGCTAAGAAGGACGAGGAGGAGAGCGACGAATCTGATGAGTCTTCTTCTGAAGAGGATTCGGAGGATGAGCAGTCCGCGGCCCAGAAGGCCATCGCTCAGCGGAAGGCAGAGGCCGCCGAGCGCAGAAAGAAGCAGCACGAGGAAGCTCTGGCTGCTCGTTCCAAGGACAACCTCCGTTCCCCCATTTGCTGTATTCTGGGACACGTCGATACCGGAAAGACTAAGTTGCTGGATAAGATTCGTCAGACGAACGTTCAGGAAGGCGAAGCTGGTGGTATTACGCAGCAGATTGGTGCCACCTACTTCCCGGTCGATGCTCTGCGCCAGAAGACTCAGGTTGTCAATGAGGACGGCAAGTTCGAATTCAAGATTCCCGGTCTGCTGGTCATTGATACCCCCGGTCACGAGTCTTTCTCCAACTTGCGTTCCCGTGGTTCTTCCCTCTGTAATATTGCCATCCTGGTCGTCGATATCATGCACGGTCTCGAGCCTCAGACTCTCGAGTCTATGAGATTGCTCCGTGACCGCCGGACTCCTTTCATTGTTGCGCTCAACAAGATCGATCGTCTTTACGGCTGGAAGAAGATCGACAACAACGGTTTCCAGGAGAGTTTGGCTATGCAGAGTAAGGGTGTCCAGAACGAGTTCCGTACTCGCCTTGAGCGCACCAAGCTGCTCTTCGCTGAGCAGGGTTTCAACGCCGAGTTGTACTGCGAGAACAAGTCGATGGCCCGCAACGTCTCCCTCGTTCCCACCTCCGCTCACACCGGTGAGGGTATTCCCGACATGCTGAAGCTCTTGACCACCTTGACTCAGGAGCGTATGACCAACTCCCTGATGTATCTGTCCGAAGTTGAGTGTACCGTTCTGGAAGTCAAGGTCATCGAGGGTCTTGGTACCACTATTGACGTCGTCCTGTCCAACGGTATCCTTCGTGAGGGTGACCGAATTGTACTGTGCGGTCTTAACGGCCCTATAGCAACGAATATTCGAGCTCTTCTGACGCCGGCACCGCTCAAGGAACTGCGTCTGAAGTCGCAGTACGTTCACAACAAGGAAGTTAAGGCCGCCTTGGGTGTGAAGATTGCTGCCAACGATCTCGAGCAGGCCATTGCTGGCTCTCGTCTCATGGTTGTTGGACCTGATGACGACGAGGAAGACATTGAAGACGAGGTCATGTCTGATCTCGAGAACCTGCTCAGCAAGGTGTCCAGAGACCAGCGTGGTGTCAGCGTCCAGGCCTCCACCCTTGGTTCCCTGGAGGCGCTGCTGGAGTTCTTGCGTGTCTCCAAAATTCCGGTCGCCAACATTTCCATTGGTCCTGTCTACAAGCGTGATGTCATGATGGCCGGAACCATGTTGGAGAAGGCCAAGGAGTATGCCGTTATGCTGTGTTTCGATGTCAAGGTGGACAAGGAAGCGGCTGCCTACGCTGAGGAAGTTGGCGTCAAGATTTTCACCGCCGATATTATCTACCACCTGTTCGACGACTTCACTAAGCACATGGCCGAGCTGCAGGAGAAGAGAAAGGAGGAGAGCAAGCTGCTTGCTGTCTTCCCCTGCGTGCTCAAGACCGTTGCTGTCTTCAACAAGAAGGATCCTATCGTCATTGGTGTTGATGTTGTTGAGGGAAGTCTGCGTCTGCACACTCCGATTGCTGCGGTGAAGACCAACGCCGAGACCGGCGCAAAGGAGATCATCAACGTCGGCAGAGTGTAAGTCTCGAACCTTTCATGATTGTTTGACCTGAGTGACTAACCTTAAATAGTTCCTCCATTGAGCGTGACCACAAGGCCATCCCTATTTGCAAGAAGGGTCAACCCTCCGTTGCGGTCAAGATTGAGGGTGCCAACCAGCCCATGTACGGTCGTCAGCTCGAAGAGTCGGATACCTTGTACTCGCAGATCTCTCGTGCCAGTATCGACACCCTGAAGGAGTTCTACCGTTCAGACGTGACGATGGAGGAATGGGGTCTTGTCAAGAAGCTTAAGCCTGTCTTTGACATTCCATGAGCGCTTCCACAGCTTCTCTAGCTGGGGCTTCCGGAGCTGACCCGGATGATTCCGATTCGATAAACGGTTGGTCAGGCTGTGACTCGGGAAGCACTCAGTTCCTATACGGGCTGGGGGGATTGTGGATTATCATATCGTCTTCGAGCTTTGGGATTCAGCTGTGACCATGTCGTGATCACCGCTTGCTCGGCAGGTATTAGAGAGCACGATAGCTGGCCATTATTACCCAGGGATATATGAGGATGAATCATTGGATCGTTGGAAGTGGAAAAGAGACAGAGAAGGGCCCACCCTGCTGAATGAGGAATGACTACGACTTTTTTCTTATCACCAATACAAAAGCAAGAAGATGCCTGTACATGACCTTTGATGTGGGAAAAAGCTAGCCGTGGTGGATACCTTTCTTGTTATGCTAGTTATGGATCTAGTTCGAATTGAGTTTTTCGTCAATATTGTATGCCACTGGATGTATATCACCACTGCATGAATTTGTCACCATAAACCATAAAATAGACAACTCCATGAGAAATTATTCTCCTCTCCATGAGACAGTATTTCGTAGAATCCACAGGAGTATGACACCCACCACACATACAAACAACCTACCCATAGATACTACATATATACATCACAACACAACACTTGAACTTCAACTCTCAACCCTCAAAATCACACTCCTTCAATCCTTCAACGCAAAACCAATCCATCTTCTTTTACCAAGTCTTTTCCTTAGAAACAAATAAAAGAAAGACTAATCATCCCCCCCCTCCCACCGCTCCACCTTCCCCCCACGATCCGCCCAATCCAACCAACTCCCATCATACACCCCAATGCGCTTCGCATCATACCCGGCCTGCACAGCCAACTGCGCCGCCGCGCGCGCCCGCACCCCAGCCTTACAGTAGAAGACAATCGGCGACGACGAATCCGCACCTGCACCGGCACCTGCACCTGCTTGTTCGGCGGCGGGTTGCTCCACCCCAGGCTTGGGATACCCGAACCGCGTCTCGAACTCGTCCGGCGTGAGGAACAGCGCGTCGGGCTGCGAGGCCAGCGGCACGCTGACGGCTGTGGGGATGATGCCTGTGGCGTTGAGTTCGGCGGGTTCGCGGACGTCGATGAGGATGAGCGGTTTCGAGGAGGGGGAGGTGGGGTCGGTGGTGGGTGGGAGGGAGGCGGTTATCTTGCCGGGGGTTAGTCCTTATTGGTGTTTGTCGATTTAGGTAAGAATGGGAATGGGGAGTCTGAGTGAGGGTTGGGGGG